>NW_015160888.1:36543-62884 GCF_001447785.1 Gekko japonicus | reverse complement strand
CCGCTCTGAGCCTGCGGGAATGGAGCAGTATAGAAGTCGAAAGTAATAAATAAATAATAAGTAAATAATACCAACACGAAGGCTAAAATCCGAAACACACTTAATACGAAATAAGTGCATTGAACTCAGTGGGATTTCTGTCTCTTTTTTCTTTTTTGGGGGGGTTGTATTTTTCATATATGTGTGTGTGTGTGTGTGTGAGAGAGAGAGAGAGAGAGAGAGCACCTGGAAGTCATGGCGACCTCTGGTGACTGACCCCTACTGGGGGCCTGGAGGCTATTCAGAGGTGGCTGAATAAAGCCTGCCCCCACATCCTGACTGCTGGTATTCCATCGAGGTATCCCATTCAAGTACTTGCCAGAGTCAACCCTGCTTTGCTTCTGAGATCTGATGAGATTGGGCTTGCCTTGGCTATCCAGGTCAGGGCAGATTTCTGTCTCTTAAGAGACATTTCTTCGAATTAATGTACATCATTCTACTCCAAACAACCATAGATGTGAAGGAAAACCTTGGAAAACCTCTCTGAGCCATTCAGATTGAGGCAGGCATCACACAATAAGTGAATAGGAACTTTTCTGCATGCATGCAAATATCATATATAACACTAATTTCAGAAAAAAAATTACTTGCATAAGCAGTCAAGGAAAAACCCACAGTTAATCAAAAATATATATCAATATATAAGCAAATAAATAAGTAATCTACACAATCATCCTCTTGCCCTAGATCTAAAACTTACCCCTTCCCCTTTGTTGGTGAATTAGGAGGTAGGCAGAGTAATCTTACAGGTTTCAGATTTTTGTCAAGATTCTGTTATTTTATTTATTTATTTATTTAAGTATTTTTACCCCGCCCTCCTCACAAGCAGGCTCAGGGCGGCTTACAGAGGGCTACAGCCCATACATAAAATCCATAAAACAATAAAAACATAGCAGCAATTGTATATAACAGTAAATAAATAAGTGCTTCATAGCAAGATGGTCTTTGGTAGTGATGGCGTCTCTGATCTTCAGTCGGCCCCGTTGAGGTACCACTCTCCAGTAGGTGTTGATGTCACACAGGGTAAGCTGTACATCCCAGGGTGGTCCAAATCCGGTTGGAATTTCCACTGTTGGTGGTGGTGGTAGCGGCGGCCCCTACGTGAAAGCCTGGTGGAAGAGCTCTGTTTTGCAGGCCCTGCGGAACTGCACAAGGTCCCGCAGGGCCCTGATCTCCTCCGGGAGCTCATTCCACCAGGTAGGGGCCGCCACTGAAAAGGATCTAGCCCTGGTCAACGCAAGTTTTACCTCCCGGGGGCTCGGAACCACCAATCGGCTCTGGGTCCCCGACCGAAGTGCTCTTGAGGGTATATGCGGGGAAAGGTAGGTCGGACCCTGGCCATATAGGGCTTTAAAGGTAAGTACCAGCACTTTGAAGCGGATTCGGTACGCTATTGGCAGCCAGTGCAGCGCCTTCAGCCCAGGTCGGATGTGCTCCCATTTAGGGAGGCCCATCAACAACCTGGCCGCCGCATTCTGCAATCTAATTGAGGCTGCTTTCCCCCCTGGTCTTTTGGCATCTGTACTTTAGGTCTGAAGTGGAGGATGTCTTTTTGGGGCCCTTTCCCTGTGTTCTGTGGTGTCGTACGGCACTTTGATGACTGTGGGGGTCCTGGCATACTGCAACCTTGTATAAAGGTTCCTGAAGGCCTGTTTTCCCAGATCCCAGGAGCAGGAGAAAGATTGTAAACTTTTGAGCAGACACTGGGCATTGAAGTGTTGTTTTACCACAAACAAAAGAACAAGCTTGATAATGAAAGTATCAATTTATTTATTTATTTAAATTTCTACCCCGCCCTCCCCACGAATGGGCTCAGAGCGGCTAACAAGCAAGGGCACCATGTGCCAATACATAAAACCAAATGAAACAAGATAAAATCGAATAAATATCAAAATGTCATAAAGTGCTCAGTACTGTTGCTCTTAAATTAAAACAAGATGGTGTCCAGTAGATGTTACCTCCATCCCCATACAACGGTACCGATCTACCGTGCCACTGAGATGCAATCGTCCTAGGGCGATTATCAACCAGGTTCGTTGGTGATGGTGGTAGTGGCAGATCCTAATCGAACGCCTGGCAGAAGAGCTCCGTCTTGCAGGCCCTGCAGAACTGTACAAGGTCCCGCAGGGCCCTGATCTCCTCTGGGAGCTCATTCACCAGGTAGGAGCTGCCACTAAGTAGTTCCTGGCCCTGGTTGCCACAAGCCGGTCCTCATTGGGACCTGGAATCACTAGGCGATGTTGTACCCCAGACCATGGTGCTCTTTGGGGTATATACGGGGACAGCACATAACCTGTTTTTATATATGAATAAAGAATTGCTTACCCATCACTGTCAGTCACATTAATCAAATACAAACTTCTTCTATTTTATTCTTTTGCTGTGTGCTCCATTTCAGCTAAATTTTTAGAAAAGCATTCTCCCTTGGAAATAAGGTAATACACCATGATTGCAAATAGTTACTGGCTAGTGGGTATCTAAACATCTCACTTTTGTTTTCTTTTGCCCTCTCTTTTTTATAATCGTTACTTTTTAGAGGCAGTCATAAAAGTTTCCAAGATGCATGACATATGTACCAGCAGTCTCTTTTGGGTAGAATTATTGTTACTGTTGCGGTTATTTATCTGTGCTCAGTAAGTACAAATGATACTGCAGAGATGGAGAGCTCTGCCAAAGCTGTGAAATTATTTCCCATATGGCTCACATTCTCTAGACACAAGCTGGCATAGTAGACAGGCTGGCATCTGTGGCTTTGAATAGCAATTATTGGCATGTCTAGATCCTAGAACTTTGATACAGCTGATATAAAGATATAAAGTATGCCTTATTGCAGTACATTGTCATATAATTGGATATGCTGACTAGCGTTATCTACATATTTAGATGTAGTACAGGGATTGTCTTATACAATTTTGCTGAAAGTGTTGGGATGCTGGTTTTATCAAACTTCTAGAAAGATACACTGTGAGTAAGAGATGTCCAATATCTAACAACAATAAACTTTCAAAAATCATAATAAAGATTCAAATATTTTATCAAAAATGTCAGTGTAATTTTATATTATAAATTAGGGAAGTAAAACAAAGAATTTCTCATTCATAACATTTGTAACATAGGGGTGGAATCCCAAATAAGCAATACTTTAAGAATCTGTTTCAATCACAAAAAACATCAACAAGCTCCAAAGTCTGTGATATATCAAAGATGTCCTCCAGAATATGTCAAAGTCCAACATGGTTTCCAGATATAATCAGGACACAGTTTTTGATGTTCCTTTTTCAAGAAGATATATTGTCATATTCACTGGTTAGTTTCATAACACTTGATCTTTTAAAAGTAATCCAGTTTTAAAAAGATGCATTCCATTTATGAATTTGTAAGCTTGGTGCCTGTTTACTCCCACAGGTCTGTTTGTGTGTGTGTATGAATGTAACAGAAGGGCTTTTGAATAAACATGCCCAAAGATCAAGTGTTATGAAACCAACCAGTGTATCTCTCCTTATATATAATTGAGTAAGAACATTCTATATGAACATTCTAAATTTGGCCCCTTTAGTGTATGGACGCTTGAACTGTCAGTCAGAAGACGCTGGCTGGGTTGACTGGCTGTTTTGTGCAGTCCCGCCCAGCGTTTCAAGGTCTTTTGCATATGGAAGCTGATTGGACTTCACTGCATTCCACACCTCAAACTCACCCCCCTCCCCGCAAGGCAGTTGGAATGTCAGTTGCATATGGAACCTTCAAGGTCTTTTGCATATGGAAGCTGATTGGACTTCACTGCATTCCACACCTCAAACTCACCCCCCTCCCCGCAAGGCAGTTGGAATGTCAGTTGCATATGGAACCTTCAAGGTCTTTTGCATATGGAAGCTGATTGGACTTCACTGCATTCCACACCTCAAACTCACCCCCCTCCCCGCAAGGCAGTTGGAATGTCAGTTGCATATGGAACCTTCAAGGTCTTTTGCATATGGAAGCTGATTGGACTTCACTGCATTCCACACCTCAAACTCACCCCCCTCCCCGCAAGGCAGTTGGAATGTCAGTTGCATATGGAACCTTCAAGGTCTTTTGCATATGGAAGCTGATTGGACTTCACTGCATTCCACACCTCAAACTCACCCCCCTCCCCGCAAGGCAGTTGGAATGTCAGTTGCATATGGAACCTTCAAGGTCTTTTGCATATGGAAGCTGATTGGACTTCACTGCATTCCACACCTCAAACTCACCCCCCTCCCCGCAAGGCAGTTGGAATGTCAGTTGCATATGGAACCTTCAAGGTCTTTTGCATATGGAAGCTGATTGGACTTCACTGCATTCCACACCTCAAACTCACCCCCCTCCCCGCAAGGCAGTTGGAATGTCAGTTGCATATGGAACCTTCAAGGTCTTTTGCATATGGAAGCTGATTGGACTTCACTGCATTCCACACCTCAAACTCACCCCCCTCCCCGCAAGGCAGTTGGAATGTCAGTTGCATATGGAACCTTCAAGGTCTTTTGCATATGGAAGCCCCCCCCCCCAATGCTGCCCTCTCCAGAATCCACCCCCCAAAACTCCAGGTATTTCCCTCCTTAAACCAGCCACCCCTACTTTCCCCTCAGTGCCTGATGGTAGGCAACTTAGTTTGGTCCAGTCACCTACTTTGGCCTTTGGGAGAAAACATATTGGGGCCAATCCTGATAGGGTTGCCAACTCCCGATGGGAAATTCCTGGAGATTTGAGGGATGGAGCCTGAAGAGGGTGAGGTTTGAGGAGGGGTGGGACCTCAGACAGGTACAATGCCATAGACTCCACCCTCCAAACCACTCAGTCCCTCATGGGGAACCATTGTTGCCAATCTCCAGGTGAGGGCTGGAGACCACTCAAAATTACAATTGCTCTGCAGAAGGGAGGGCGGAAGTCAGCTGAAGTCAAAGGGGCAGATAATGGTAGGTTGATGGTTAGCTGCGAAGGAGATGGGGTTGCCAACTCCAGGCTGGCAAATTCCTGGGGATTTGAGGGGTGGAGCCTGGAGAGGGTGGGGTTTGCGGAGGGGTGGGACATCAGACAGGTAGAATGCCATAGACTCCACCCTCCAAACCAGCCATTTCGTCCTGGGTAACAATTGTTGCCAATTTCCAGGTGAGGGCTACAGATCACTCAAAATTACAACTGCTCTTCAGGGAGCAGAGATCAGTTCCTCTGGAGAAAACAGTGGACTCTGCCATTATACCCTGCTGAGGTCACCACAGCAAAATGACACTGTTTGCCCAAAGCCAGAGCACTCCCCCAGAGCCTCTTTCTAGATCTCGTTGTATTTATTTCCACAACGGGCTTTACTGCTAGTAAGACTATATATCTTCTTAAAAATGGAACTTCGAAATGTGTGTACTGATTATATCTGGAAATCACGTTGGACTTCTTTGACATATTCTGGAGAACTCTCTTGATATTTCACAGACTTCGGAACTTTTTGACGCTTTTTGTGATTGAAACAGATCACTTAGAGTATTGCTTGTTTGGGATTTCCCCCCTACGTTACAAATGTTATGAATGATACATTCTATTGTATAGGTGCTGTGTTACTTCACTAATTTATAATATAAAATTACACTGGCATTTTTCATAAAACATTTGGATCTTTATTAGGTTTTTGAAAGATAGTTGTAATTAGATATTGGATATCTCTTACAGTGTCTCTTTCTTGTTGTTCATTCCTACCATTGTGATTTTTTTGTCTGGTTTTATCAAACTTGGCATGTTTCATATAGCAGGTTTTGCTGATTCAGTGAAGGCATACAAATAGAAGGCAAGCCTCAATCCTTATACTTAACCCTAATTATATGAGGTTGGAACTTGATAACTGTCCAATGCAAATTTGGTAGAGAAATATTGCTATGATTGCTACCATTATTAAGGGCTTTTTAGGCTGAGAGCGTG
Source organism: Gekko japonicus (assembly GCF_001447785.1). Lineage (NCBI taxonomy): Eukaryota > Metazoa > Chordata > Lepidosauria > Squamata > Gekkonidae > Gekko > Gekko japonicus. The sequence continues at coordinate 56,923 of NW_015160888.1, read as the reverse complement.
TGACTGGCTAAAGGTCACCCATCAAGCTTCCATGGCAGACTGGAAATTAAAACCCGGGTCTCCCAGATCCTACTCTGATGCTCTGACCATTGGTGCTCAGAAGTCTATATGGAAATCGGCTTGTGTGGACAATAAATACCGGGCAGGGGGATGACAAGGTTGAAGGAATCTACTGATTGGTACTGCTGCCTCATTTACCCAGTCTTTCATGCCAGATGAATGGACTCTGTTTTCAGCTTGCATACAAAGAACACTTCTGCGTGTATGGCATTTTTTAAAAATAAAAATATTCTAGGTAAACCACAAAACAAAGTAAATGTTAAGGCTTTTGCAAGGAATGTCCTATTTTTTCTTTCTTAAAAGAGAACAGCTTTGTTATCTGACATTGACAATTATAGATTATTTCTTATAAGCCTTTATTGATTTGGGAATTTAACAGTTAGTTGTTTTCCCCCAGCCATTTCCTCTCTTTCTATTGGGAAATAGGCTGTTATGTTTTTGTAGTATGAGGGACAAAATGTCAGGCATAATTAGACAAAATGACATTGTAAAGCCCAACAGAGAATATTCATCTTTCAGAAACGTCACAATCCAGCATTCTCTTTTAGACAGCTCAATGTTATCACTTGTTCTCCGGACCATAGCTGGCAGATTTTGCTCCTATCACTGAAATATGAGCCCTCATTGGCTGCCTGTCTTTGTACAATAGGGACCAGAATTTTATATCAGATGAGAGGCATCAGTCTGGAATCTGTGTTTAATATTTTTTAGTATATCTTCAAGTTGTTAACGTATGGATGAATCAGTTTGATAGCAAGCTGGTTTTGTCTAAGAAAAATTATCATTAAAATATTTAAATATACATTTATTTTAATAATGAGCTAAGAATACCATATTGCACATAAGCATTAAGAACACTATAGATTAGTAGCAATGATAGATCATCAAATGTAATTTTTGAATTGTTCCAGAAATATGTTGTCTAGATTGTTTCAGAAATATGTCATTTTGTCTAATTCTGCCATTAGCATGTCACAGCCTGGGGAACTCCTACAAGATAATGACTCAGCCCTACCCCACCTTCCTGAGTAGATATAAATTACCTGCCTACCATTTTTCTTCTCATCTTGACACAGAGATTACTCCATCTTTCTGTGTTATACCTCTGAGAATGCCAGTCACAGCTACTGGCGGAATGTCAGGTCCTACAATGCCAAGACCATGGCCATACAGCTCAGAAAATCTACAACAACTAATGTTTCAGAAATGCTTTTGCATCAAGAAAGTTCATTAGATTGCTTTTTTAAAAAGGAAACATTTTATATACAACTTATAGCACTGAGAAATAAAAGTGGTATTTTGTGCGGGAACTGCTGGGAACTGTCTTTCATGTTGAAACCACTTTTATGTGCGATGTAAGTAGGTTTTCTTCTATGTTGTGCACTCACTCCCTACTGTATTTAAAGAAGAATGTCCTGAAAACAAAAGCATCTGGCATGAGTAAAATTATCAATTATGAGACTAGTGCACCCTGAATACAGTCTCCCTTCAAGCCATGGTTTACAAATTGGATGTCAATATGAGCTTCTTGCTCCTTCTTTTAAGAATGATTCCCTATTTCTTCCAGGCCTTGACTAAGTTCCACATTACATAGGCATTAATTACAGAATAAAACCATGGTTGGAATTATATTTGCGACAATGGATCTTGTCTTTTGTCAACCATAGTTTACATTGAAGTAGTGAATATAAAACTTATCATACACAGTATGTTGTAGTAGCAGTTGTGTGAGCTGAGTCCAGTAGCAGCCCTTAATGCTGTAATTTGGGAACTGGTTTCTGAAGCCTCACATAGATCTCTAGGTTGCACTTATCTGCATCTAGGTCATGGTCATACAGATGGTGACTCATGTGACGTTGTGACTTATGATGTTGTCCTCTACAGTGAATTTATTGTCTAGAGAAAAGAAGTGATGCTCTGTATTCTTGGTGCTTGGGGGGGGGGCAACAATGGGAGGGCTTCTAGTGTCCTGACCCCACTGCTGTACCTCCTGATGGCACCTGGTATTTTTGGCCATTGTTGTGACAGAGTGTTGGATTAGATGGGCCATTGGCCTGATCCAACATTGGCTTCTCTTATGTTCTTCTTAACCCATTAATGGTGAAGGATTCAATTGCTATAGTGACTCTCATACACAGGCAAGTAATTATGAAGTCGTTTTGTTAACACTAACCTTTGGAGCTATAAAGATATTCAAATATTGATTACTGTAAAGTTACATTTATATCCCTTTTTTGGCTTTGTGTTTGTCTTTGAAAAGTGTTGTTACTGCGGCCATATGGTTTATCCTGAGAAGGCTCTTACCTGTTCCCTGTTGCCTAATGGCACAGGGCCATTACCAAGGCAATCACGTAGTTCAGACCAATAAACCAGACTTAAAATGTATTCTCTGCTTTGTTTGCAAACAGTCTTGTTATCCACCATGTATTTTCCTCTTACATCAGTTGCATAAGGAGATTCCATTAGTCTGTTGCACATATCATCCTATCAAGCCTATTACCAAGGAAGGTAGGATGTAGCAAGATCAGGGAATAATGAAATACAGAACTCATTTTTATTATCCATCATCAGGAGGAGGGCTACAAGATAAATTCATACACAATAACTGAAGTGTTTAAAAGTCTCAGTTTAGTACACTTAGGCAGCTGTCACACATGCTATAATCCACTTTCAATCAACTTTCAGTGTACTTTCCAACTGGATTTTTACTGTGTGAACTGGCAAAATCCAGTTGGAAAGTGCATTGAAAGTGGATTATTTGGTGTGTGTGACCGCAGCCATAGCTCAGTTGTGAGAATTCATTTACAAGTCCTTTACATTTATTTTTTTCCCTTAGTATTGACACTGGACTTTTTCAGTTTATGGTTGATGTTATTCTCTGAAGGCCACATATAACTGACTGCTCAAATGGAAAAGATAGAACTAGAAATGGCTGAAATCTATTCAGTGTTCTTGATATGTTTCTCATACTTAAAAGAAGACTCTTTAGTTAGTTTCCATTTGAGTCTTTGACTCCCCTCCTCTCTAGACATGTCAAAGGGGGAAAAAAACAACTTTGTTTTGTAAAGCACTGAAAAGAGTCTTACTGTGGTGAAGACCAGTGTTGTTCATCTTTCTATACTGTAGGGAGAAACTAGATAGAACATCTTCATTATTTACAAGAAGAGAAAATAAAGAGTAGAAAATGGACAGTGGGGGAAAAAATGAGTTGTGCCTTGATATAAAAACTAGGATATCCTGGAAAGAAATGAAATGGCATTCAACCCCCACCCCCGGTCATATTTCCTACAAATTACTAGAGTTCTGGAACAAAATCATATATTCGGTAAATCTAAATTGTTATGTTATGCCTTAAAACTCAAGGCTAGTTCTCACTCAGCTTTTCTTCTTGGTTGCTTTCACACTAGCGGTTTTAGGGGTTCCTATGCAAATCAAGGTGAGGTGTTTGCCAGAATCTTGTGCTCCGCTATTTTCTGTTCTTTTAATGGACTTAGAACACTAGCCTTTGAAAGGTGGGCTAATGAAGCACTGTTGACGCATGTGTCAAGGGCAGTTGGGATGGTGACCTAGTTGGAATTGCCTCATCAGTTCCTGGATGAACTGCCATTCTAAACTGTTTGCCCCAGTATCCTCCAGTGAAGACACAAGACAACAATATTGGGTTTAACTAGTTTCTTCAATTAATTATTTATGCGGATCTATGCCATGCCATTAAATATGCTAACATATTTGAATGGAAGGGCTGTGCTAGGCAACCTGGCAATGGTGGCCTTTGTTGGGCAGATCCACCCTGACTCCAGACTTGGCCTATGTCTTCCACTGACCTAATTTATCATAACCTGCACACAATATGCTGAGTGGGGCCCAGTGATACCCAGCACCATCCCCTTCCACTGCCAGGTTCAGAAAGATGTTGCTCGGCATTGAGGGCACTTTTTGCCAGTCATCCCCACCACATAGACAGTGATGCACTGTTCTCCCTCTGAGGCAGAGGACATCTTGATGGATGATTCCCATTGTCCAATCAGGGAGGGCACTTCTTGCCAGTGATCCCCACCACATGGACAGTGATGCACTGTTCTCCCTTTGAGGCAGAGGACATCTTGATGGATGATTCCCATTGTCCAATCAGGGAGGCAGGAACAAATTTTCAACTTCCTGTCTATAGCCCGTGGGAGTCACTCTCTTTAGTTCTTTTCCTGCCTCACAGGGAGAGCAGTTTAGATCAGGCTTTGACTTTACCTAACCTCTGAATTCAAAAACCTTTTCTACATTTCTACATTCTAAACTCATACCTACCTCTGTATCTTATTCTCTATAAATCTTATCTACTTTCCCTCCTACTTCTAAATCTTCTGGGGAGTATAAGGAAAGCCCTCTATGAGGTGTTCCTGCCAGCAGCGGCGATTTTACTAGGCTTTCAGTCTCTAGAATGAGCTCTTTCGACTGCTCACAAGATGACCACATAACCGGCAAACAGCAATGGATTTCTTTCTGCTGAGGAGCCAGAAGCTCCCCTTATTGCAGGTGCCTGGAAAAGCATCGCAAGAGCCAGCAAGACCCATAGCAGGCTTGCCCTGGCATCCCCAACAAGATCGCCTCAGAGAAATGGAGGTAAAAAAAGTGCATGGAAAAAATGCTGCTTTTTACAACAGGCTCCTGAGGCCATGGCTTTGCTAAGCACCCCAATGGTGTCCAAGCTGCATGCCCAATCAGAAGCTGCAGCAAGATTCCTTTCACTTCAGCATGCTATCTGGAGGATGTGGAGCCCGGTGGTGATGCCCAACAGCAGGCTAAGGAGCTGAAGACAGCACCCATAGATCGTGACTCCTTCCTAGATGACAAATAGGATGCCCAGGACATTTAACCTTACTGAAAGGAGACCCATTGGGAATTACTCCTTTTGTTCCCAAGGAGTCCTACCAAAATTCAGCAAGGACTACAGAAGACCAAATTGGGGCTCTTCTACACAATCCTTCAGAAGAGGATTATTCAACAATTGTTTCAACTAACAATTCACAAACAGATTCGACAAAACAGTCCATGACAATAAGCCAACCCAAGCATGACTCCAAACCACTTCTAAACTTGCAAGACCTGTGGAACAACCCTCAGACAGTCAATTGGTCTCTGGAAATAGTCACCAGAGGTGTACAGGATTAACCCACTCAGTCCAGTCCAGGAATGCGAGGGAATCCAGTATTTCAGCACATTAAACAATAAACCACGAATTGTCTATACCCTCTCAGGTTTGCAGAACAATTTGCCACTAGAATCTCTTTCAATAATCCCTGCCTTTTCCTAAGGGAAGAGATTCAGGCCCTTAGTTGGCATCTAGGACTTAACACAATAATATCACAGGGTAGCTCTTTATGTGGTCAGCGTTAGACACAAGATTTAGCCTAGGAGCTCAAGTTACAACATCAGAGACAATTAGAAATAAGAAGGATCTTTATTCAGTACAGAGCATAGCAAACAGACTATTAGAGGATACTGAAAACAATAAAAAAACCTAGGGCTATTTGCCCTAACTACACATTAATGATTCATAATTACCAAATTCAGGAACTTCCAACAGTCCAAAATAGTCCAAGGGATTTTGAAGGGGAATCCCATCTTTGCACGAGCATGTGGTTCAATTCACAAAGCAGCTCTTTGTTTCCCAAGAGACAGCATTTCAGGTGCAATAAACAGACAATGGCAAGAGGAAGAAGAGAGCAAGAGCTAAGAGCACTCACTCCCATAGGGATCAATCAATTATACCCCAATTCCAGTCACAAATTAGCTGTGGCCATCAGCCAATTATGAGTGGACATGGGTGTGCCCAATTGTTGGTTGCCATAGCTGCAACATAGGATTGGCTACAAGTTTGGAGGCCCTGCCTGCAGTCAGATGGCCCAACCTCTAGCTTTCTTCATTGCATACATGACAAGACTCATGTGAGGCCTAGTGTGGAGTCCCACAGTCTAGCTTTTAACATAAAGGTGTGAACATAAAGGTGTGAAGGAATGTGGGTTATAAAGTTGTTCAGGCCATCTGGCCTCACCATTTGGCTTGCAACAGGAAATAAGGCACAGCTTGTCATCAGCATGTAATCACAGGAGAAGGCATGTGAATATGGAAAGCAGAAAGCAATATTTCTATACAAGAGGATACTCCATAGAGTTCATCAGAACCTCACCGGAACACTTTCTTGCCTCCTCCATACACAAGAATTCATGCAGCTATCCAGCATCTTTGCATCATTCAGGCTATAGAACTTGTCCCTCCTTCAGAAAGGGGGCCAGGAGCCTACTCCATATTCTTCTTGGTTCCCAAAAACAACAGAGATTGGAGGGTGATCTCAACAAGTTCATCAAACTGAGGCATTTCAGAATGGAGACTCTGAGATCCATCATGGAGTTGTTGCAACCAAAAGGGGTACCTTACTTCAATAGACCTCGTGGGAGCACACCTTCATATTCCAAGATCTTTTGGCCACAGAAGATTTCCTCAAGTCTGCATCATAGAGTCCCATCTACAGTTCAGGGCTCTTCTGTTCAACCTCACTATGGCACCAAGGGTCTTCAGGCATCCACATCCATAGTGGTTACATCTAACTGCATGGAGGTTGTGCGGGTCAGCTTTCTATGACTAGGTTCCTCTGTAGAAGTGATGGATACTAGCAGAATCTACACTTCTTGGAAGGTGTCATCAGGAGGAGTAGAAGAAAAGGGATCATCCCTTTGAAACCAAATATTAAATCTGTTCTATCATTTCTACAAGATGGTCATACCAATGGTCTCAAAACGTCTACACTAAGATGTCAAGTAGCAGCTCTGATGGCAATGTTATGTCAGTTCTGGGGCTGAGTCTATCCAGATACCTCCACATATGTCACTTTCTCAAGGGAGCTGCTGAAAAAGATCCACCACAATTACACAGGCTTCCAACATGGAAACTGCATGCATGACGTGCTCTCTGCTCTTACTAGATATCCCTTTGAGCCTATCAAAGAAATTCCTCTTAAATGGGTAAGGATGAAAACTGCATTTCTTGTAGCAGTCACATCAGCAAGGAGGGTGTCTGAAATAGGTGCACTATTGGTCAATCCTGAACTGTGGGTTTTTACATAAGGACAAAGTAGTCATGAGGACAGACCCTGCCTTTAAACCAAAAGGTAAATTTGACCTTCCACAGGTCTCAGGAGATTTGCCTTCTATCATTGCCCAAATCCCATTCATCCTAAGGGAAAAAATTGTGCCATAAATTGGGCATAAGACACACATTTAAAACCTTCATAGGACAAAAAATATTAGGAAAACTAATTCTTTATTCATTTCCATTTGTCCACCAAATAAAGGATTGAAGATGTTAAAATCAGCCATCAGTACCCTTAAGGCCTGCATTACTGAACCTTACAAAGTTCAAAATTAAACATACCAGCTGGGATTACTGTTCATTTAGTACAAAGTGATGTAACCAATGCAGCCTTTGCCAAACACACTACAGTTGAAGAGGTCTGTAAGATGGCCACCTGATCAACAATATCCACATTTGTAAAGCATTACAAAATGAATATCTACAACTCAGTCGATGCAATATTTGACAGAAGACTGTTACAATACAGTATAAAAACAGAAGACAGTGACCCATCCAGAAAATAGGGACACTGCTTTAGGAGGTCCCACCAAGGTGTCTGTTGCCTCAGAGGGAGAATGATGCTTAAGGGAGGGAAGGTAGGTCAGCAGTCAGAAGAAAAGCCTATGTGGTGGAGGTGTGGTCAGAATGTATGAGGCTAAATCACTTCTCCTAATTAGCTGTTTCAACAACCCAATAAGACCTTGTGCCTTCCTTTTCTGTAGGCATTAATAACATGAATTCCACATTCCAGAGTAATCCCTTCCTCCATTATGAATGCAAAACTGTGATTTTTAAAGAGGAAATAACATCAGGGAATGTTTTACTAAAAGGCCAATTAAAGTAAAGGGGCCAGTAGCACAACTGACACATGGAATTAAGAAGAAACACAGTGAGCAAATGATAGGACTAGAAAGAGGGGAAGCAGTTGGGAAATGATTAGTTAAATGAACAATTAAACTAAGAACAGGATTGGATCCTGTGGTAAATCTCCACTTTCTATCAGTAGACTGGGACTTCCTCACTTCCCTCATACATCTGCAACCTGAAATGGCTCCTGAAATGCTGCTACTGGGGGACAAGGGACCCAGTTACTCCACGAGGGGAGTTGTAGGTCTCCAGCAGTAGGGGAGTCAGCAAAATCCATCCCCCCCATCCCATTAGTGGATTTTTTTTCTTTGGGATGGCATGGTTATGAAAAAAATGGGATGTTTATGTATGCGCCTGCAAACTCTTCTTTTTATTTGTTTAAATACTGCAGATGGATAATAGAGAACAAGATGTCTTGAACCATGAGAACAGTAACAACAATAAAAATAAAGAGCAGGATTAGAGAGACATATTAAATTACATGACTGTCACATACATAAGCAGCACTGGTGAAAGTGTCTGAAAATGGGAAGAATAAGGAGGTAATGGATACCCTCATTTTATGTTATGTTTTTCTTTAAAAATAATAATAAAATAGAATGGGCCAGAAACAAGAAATGCATGATGGATTGCCTGAGACTGACTAGACTCTGATGATTTTGTGTTTTACAAAAAGGAAGAAAGCAAGGATTTGGACAGCTTTTCCTAAGGCCTGTACACATTTGCGAAATTCAAAAGGAAGACCCTGTAATCCACTGATAAGAATGAGGAGCAGGGCATGGAGGCAGTTAGTCAAGCAGACCAGTTTCCTTAGCTGGTTTTCTGGTAATGAATCCAAAGGCCTAAATGTAGTCTAATATAGAGTTGCTAGGTCTTACTTCCTCACTGGTGGGGGTGGGAGCTCTCTGGGGGGATGATGTCACCACATGTGATGTCACCAATGTGATGACATCCACAGAAGTGATGTAATCAGGCCGGGAATGTTGTATGGCGATGCTTTGGTATTTGGGGCAAAACTCTATGATTACCATAGATTTTTGCCCAAAATACCAGCTTCACTGTGTGATGACATCACTTCCACATGACATTATCATGTTGGGGACACTGCACCAGGTCATGGCTGTTGGGGCCGGGGGTTTCCCTGCCGGCCACATGGCCAGAAGTGGGCAGAAGCCCACGAAATCGGGATCCTCTGCTCCCACCTGGGGGCTGGCAACCCTAGTCTAATGAAATGCTATATTAAGTACAGTATGGAACTGTAGTCATAATTACATTTGCAGCTGAGAGAGCAATGCCAGAGCAGTGTTAAAAGATCTTTGTGCAGAAAGAATCCTTCTTATCCTTCCAAGTAAGGTGGTTATGTGGTGACCATTTTCTAGGGATGCAAATTATAACTTTACATTTTGAAAGCCAAAAAAAGAGCGTATTTGTAGCTGATAAGTGTTTTTGTATATAGTAGTAGACTGCTGAACAGTTATTGTAGATCTCCTAAAAATATTTTTTAAAGCAGTGATTTGCACAAAGATATGTTGCAACAATTACGATTCAAAATAGCTATGTATGTATTCATTCAGAAAATGCATATGCCGGCTCCTCAAAGACCTGTTGATCTTTCTACAGATGAATTGTTTAATCAGAAAATATTATCTAAATCAAAAGTACATGTCTTTTTAAAAAAAATATATATTAATGTCTCAAACCCTTTGAGCCAGAAGTATTTCTCAGAATAATTGGAAAATATTTGCATATCTTCTCCTTTTTTTATCCTTAACAGGTTTTATCTTATTGGGTGAACCATGCAGGGCTGCTTTGGTTTACTTTTTCAGTCTTTTCATCTTCAAGTCTGGGATGAGAGTGAGTGTTGACAGCTGGTTTTTGTGAAATTTATGTGTAATTCTGCTGAAGCTTTAAATTTTTTCACTCTAGGGAGTGTGGCTAGGGCAGTGCTTGTGAACCTCTAGTATAGGAACATCAAAATGGGCATGAATGTAGTTTTACATGCTTTAAGGTTGCAGTCCAGTACACTTACTTGAGAATAAATCCCATTGACCTTCAAATCAAACATGGACAGCATTAGGTCGTAAATCATCCCACAAATACATATATATGTGTAGCCCTTGATGTTTTTGTACCTTAAGGTAATGTTGTTAGAAACTGAGAAACAATCTATTTTTATTATCTTTTAAACTTTTGCGGCTTAAACCCATCATCTTCCATGGAAACAGATCCATAGGCACCAGATCTCAGTAAAACTTTGAAAAAGTGCCACAGCTGTACCTCATACATATTGTAACTTTGGAGCATAATTCAGTTTGTGAGTACATTTGAGCTCCAATGGAAGATTGAGATTAGTAGATCAATAATAAGTAAGGATAAAAATCGATGTAGAATTTCAGGCACAGCTAATTCTCTCTCGGAATTTGGCAACTCCAAGAGGGGAATGAGAGCACCTGGGAATAAAATGAGTGCTTTAGGACTGGAACGACAGCCCCCAGGCTGGGATGATGGTCACTGGGAGTCATTTCAGTCTCACAGTATGCATTCTGTTGCTAGGGGCTATCATTGCCTTGGGGGGAGCTGTCATTCCAATCCTAAAGAACAAATTTTATTCCCATGGACCATCATTTCAGTCTTAGAGAGTTCAGAGAGGAATCCTAAGCAGCTCTATTCAGAAGTAAGCTCCACTTTATTAAATGAAGACTTACTCCTCATTTTACTTTTATGGACCATGTTTGATTCATTCCTTTGTTTTTCTTGATCTGTTCCTCTACAACAACTAATGTTCCTCATTTTGTTTGCATCTTTGCAGGACTTCAGTGTATTTCAGTGGAGCCCATTTAAATTAATTTGTGCTTGTGGCTCCCATTATATTCAGTCAGCTTTCTGGAAATTCTGGTCAATGAAGATAAGTAGCCAGGGAAGAGTGGGAGGCTGAGTTAGGAAACCTCCAAGACAGGAAACCTCTGGTTATTTACAAATTAGGAAAGAATGTCTCTCCTTGAAGATAGATCCAGGTAGTCAGCTGTGTTGGTCTGAAGCAGCAGAACAAATTTAGAGTCCAGTGGCACCTTTAAAACCAACAAAGTTTATTCAAGGTATGAGCTTTCGTGTGCAAGGCAGACTTTTCAAATACATTGGAATGGCAGATGAGGTTCTAAACTAATAGACAGGGATTTAACAGCAAATTAAGATGTAACATGATGATATTTAACGTTTATGCAAAATAAAAAACTAAAGAAGAAGTTAAGGCTATAAGGTCAAAAGTTGTAAAGCAATAAATATGTCATAATAGCAGATAAATGTCTAAAGAAGTTTTTTCTAATTGTGGGAAGGCTTCAATCTTCAAACCAGCTGTCAAAATCTTAAACCACAATATCAGCAGGGGCATTGCACTGGTGATACCATTTTGGCCCCTCTTGTTTTCTGGCAGCTCCCATTAGTTCCAATTGGTACTCTTGCAATTTGTTTTAGTATAGGAGTGCCATCACTAGACAGACTTTAAAGTGGGGAAAGGAGGATAAGAAACAAGGGAGGAGGAAGGGAAAATGAAGAGGAGGAGTGAAGGGAGGAAAATGGAGGCAGAAGAAAGGAGGGGGAAAAGACTCTCAGCTGAAAATGTCCAGAAGGCGATGATGTTGAGAGAGGGAGCTTCCTAGCCCCCATCCCTCCCCTTTCTCACCTCTGGAGTCCAGGCCATGGCAACATAATTCCTGTCACTTCTCTGAGAACATCCTGTTTGGGGCAGGCAGGAATGGTAGGATTGATTCTCTGATTCCCTGCTTCTCTGCCTGCTGCAGTGTTTCATCTTCCAAGTCCTTCTAGAATATCCATTTTGGGGGCACCCAGAGATATTGAGCTCTCTTTCTCTCCTCTCTTCAAAACCCCATCCCACCTAATTTACTAATTGAAAATATAAAACAGGGGGAAAACAAACAAACTGTGTTGTACAAATCAATAAATTCAAGATCTCTATTTCCTGCTGGTTCTCTCATTTAACATTTGTTTGTGGGGTAATATTTTCTCTCTCTCTGTGGCTGATTTTGCACTAGACCTGCCTTGCTGTTGTGCCGCCATTTGTCCCAGTTCTATTGGTCAATTTCACACCCAAAGATGCACGGCTGATTTTGACCCGCGGCTTCACCCGATTTCCCCCACAGTTTCGTGATCCTGTTTTTTGAGCTCTAGTTTTTTTGTAGCTCTAGGGCAAAATCAGCCTCTCTCTCGACTTTATTTGCAAACCAGGGACTTCTGTTTTAAGATTACATGTAGGATATTGAAAATGAGGAGTTTTTGAAAAAGCAAAAAAAAATACAACAACCCACCTTAAGGTAAGAAGTTTAGAAGAAGAAGAAAAAACCCTGTCACAATGCCTTGCTTGGATCTGCAGCCCCTTCCCCATCCCTGTTGCTTTTATTTAAATCCTTGCTTTTTTCTTATTTGGTGGGAGGGTGGGATACACCCGCCCAGTGCCTCCTGTTTTTCCCCCCATGCCAGATTGCTGTCCTGGCCCCACTTTTTTGGCTGCTTACAAGCTCTGTCTCTCTCAGCCTGATTACTGTTGACCACTGTCTGAGTGAAACCACCATCAATCAGAGCCTCTTGAGTTGCAACAGCAGCAGCTTCCTAGTGACAGCTGGGCAGTGGCTGTGTAGTGGTCATGGGCCCACCCGAACGTGGCGGCTGAGGCAGGTTCTCCATCCCCCCATGCAAGCTCAGCTAGTGCCCACCACCACCTGACAGAATGGCTCCCAGGAGCTGCCATGTTCCCCAGACCCTGATCCAAACCAAATTCATAACGGAACAGGTCACTTTGCTTGCTGTTACCATGAATCTATAGTATATATGTATGTTGCGGTTTTAACTTACCTTTTAAACTGTATTTACTTGTATCAGTTTTTTTCTATGCCAATAAAGGCTACTTAACTTAACTTAACCTAACTTAACTCGTAATTAAAGAATTGGCCTATCTGTCCATTTGTGGCAGGCATAACTCATCAGAAAATAAAGCCAGGAGGCTCAAATTTGGCCACCAGCTTCAGGATGATTGTGGGCATTCCAGGACCAAAATTGAAAGTCATGGGGTATCCTGGCCTGGTTTATCCCCAGACAACCCCCCTCCCTTGTTAGTTTCAATGGAAGCTAAGTATCTCTATGTGTGACAGGCCTAACTTATCAGAAAATAATGCTACATGTTTGAAAACTGGCCTCCAATCCCAGAATCATGGTGGAACTTGCAGTGCCAAAAAATGAAGGGAACTGGAACACCCCGAACCAGGTTATCTTCACAATAGGCAACATGCAGTAAGAGAACTTCTAAGCACCCTGTCATGTGTCTCTAGTACTCAGATCCCCAATCCTCAACAGAAGGTTGCTGGGTGACATGCTCAAAAGGTTGTTGTGAGCATAAAATGGAGGACAGCAGAACAATGCAGCTTTGGGTCCGAACTGTGAAGAAAGACTGGGTATGATATTTGTTATAAGTCAAAATTTTAATGACATTGAAAAAAATCATTTGTCACATAGCAAAATAGCCTTTATAAATGGCTATTAAATCTTCTACCAACACAGCAATGCCTGAACTGGGGTTTCTAACTTCTGTTCCACATATATAATCCTGAAACAAAGTCAAGTTCCATTACCATGCATGTAAAGGGTGGAAGAAGTGGGAACAGATAATGGGGAAATATTACCTCTGCCCCTTTTTGTTCATAATATTAACAAGGGTTTGTTACTATACTACTGTTAAGTACATTATGTTGCCAATCAGCTTAGGGATGAGAAGGAGTTGAGACCAAGACGTGAAAATAACCGCAGAAAGACACAAAAAAATTAGGAGGTGGGAGAAAGAAATGAATTAGAAAAGAATAGAAAAGGAGAGAAATTAAGGAAAAGAGAGAGGAAGGTTGTTTTACCTTGCTGTAACTCACTAACAACTGCATTGCTTCAGTTCTGCAGAAAGTCGAGTGTAGCCAATCATCAGAGTGTCTTTTACTGTGCTTAGACTTCCCTGGGCCCCTAGTGGCTGCAGCCAAAACTACATCAAAAGGAGGAATTGTTGGAAAGGCATTTGACTGGATGTGGCATGATCCTGGCTTCAGGGGCCCCTCCTGCTGACTTGCCTCCCTCAATTTTGTCCCCTCAGACCCCCCTGATTAGCTCACATCCAAATGCCTTCAAGCACAGGACCAAGGTTTCTACAACCTCCCTGGGATCAGCTGGCAGTGTGAGTTAGAGCTGAGTGTCATCCTCATATTGGTAACGCAGGGAGTTTAAATTTCTATGAACCATCTCCTGTGTAATATGTATGAGGTTTTCCTAGGGATAATTGTCTGGAAGAAGTTAATTACAGCTTTAAAATTGCCCCATTTGACTGATACTGTATCTGGCATGGCCCCCTCCAACATGCTCAGTGAGTCAGAGATACATTAAAGGTATAATAATGCCAGTTTCAAAAATTAGAAAGTGATGACTACAGCAAGCAGTTCTGAGGTTGATAGCTGAAATTGCTACAGTTGACGGTGCAATGTCTTGGATTTATAAAATAGATGGCTAAGGCACTGACACAAAGGTGGTTGACATGAATGTTGGCAATTACCATTAAGGTGATCTGATAAGGAGCTCACCTTGTACCCAGTCAAGGGAGTCAAGTAAGGTAAGTTTGCTTGGGATCATATTTGTGTTGAAGGTCACAAAATGCCTAGTTCTATACTGATTCAGCATAAAACACCAAAAGAAGTTATTTCCCATAATACTGTGCATGGAAATAAGGAATAGAAAACAGATTGTATTGTGGATTACTTATAAATTATGTATGATTTCTCCATTGTTTAAAGTCCTTTGGGAAACAAAGTGGGTGGGATGATCCTCATGTATTTCAATTAAATTGCATTTAGGGCAACATGTGTGGGATTTAAAAGATATATATTGCATCAAATTGTTTTCTTTTTTAAAGAAATGATGAATTAGCAAATACAATTTCCACCAAAGATTTTGGGGGATTGACAGATAAGCATGATTTGATCCCATATAAAACTTGACTGTGCTCTATATTCAAGAAGAACTGGCCTAACAGTGTAGAGAATTACAACCAATGTCTGTTACTGTGCTGAATGTGCATGTGCTCACTCAACTCATCTTGGTGACAGTTTTGGCTCCCCCAATTTGTTGGAAGATTTACACCCAAAATTGGAGCTGACAGCTCTGTTGCTGACTTTGTTAAGTACTGGAGACACAAAACCTACTTGCTGGTGAAACTATATTTGAAAAATAGAGTAAGGGAGCAAATGGCAACACATGAAATTGTAGGATGTGAATGTGAGTTTTAAAACCAGCCATTCATTCATTGTCTTATTTTCAACATGTTGTTACCATCTGAGCTATAGCTAGTTCAGAAGAGATTCACTAAAGACTTCTTCAGTTATGCAAAACAAAACAATTGAATAAGTCTAGAATTATCCATCAGTTAATTTATGGACCAAATGGTAGAGAAAACCTTTGTGTGCAGAAGATCCCATGTTAAATCTCAGCATCTCTAGTTACAAGCATTAGTTAGCGGGTTGTGTGGAAGATCTATACCGGAGAGCCTAGAGAGCTGCTACCAGTCAGAATAGACAACATTGAGTCATTTTTCATTAATCAATAAACGGGTCCATTCTACTATAGATCTACTCTACTTTCTTCCAGTGCAAAAAGCCTTCCTCAGATAGTGTCCTTTTACCAGGGGGAAAACATTGCCATTAATGGAATGGATCTGTAGAGTTTAACCCAATGGATTTATACACCAAAATGTATCGTACTTTTTCCATTGCATTGGATTTATACACCAAAATGCATCATGTACTTTCCCATTACATTACTTTTCCTGTGATTTTTCCAACATCCCCATTTCTGAATGAGCTATTTGAAATTACTGATGGCCAAAACTATACTGTAGAAGATTACTTTGCTTGTCAGACAATCTTTTAGCCTATGCAGTATGATACTCTGGAAATCTGAAAAATAAAGGAGCTATGAATTACAGAAATATTGAAAAATGTGGGGAAATCTCTCTCTCTCTCTCTCTCTCTCTCACACACACACACACACACACACAAACACACAACATTAACCCTGTCACAATCTTTCCAAACAATGACTGCAGTTTCAAAACTGATACTGCCTGTGTATCGGAAGACTAGAAATCCTGTGTGTGTCCATATCTTGAGATGTTATTGTCATGGGTATTTTTATTGAGACAAAGAAGGCTAATCTTCAGCCTGATTTGCCATCCCAGGTTCTCTCTCTCTCTCTCTCTCTCTCTCTCTCTCTGTGTGTGTGTGTGTGTGTGTGTGTGTCTGTGTGTCTTTGTGTGTGTGTGTGTACTCAAGCTGCAAAGTTCAGGAATAATAAGGACTCAGTTTCTATTTTCAGTGGTGACTGGTCTTTGCACATTTAATATATGCTTCTAAAACAGAGGAAAGGAAATATAGTATGTCACTTTTTAGAAAAGTACTGTTTTGGAAGATGCCTTTCAATATTACAGTGTTGTTTAGAAAAGCATTGTTTTATTTTGTAAAGGTCTCTAACATCTTTTCTATGATACCCCCCCCCCAAAAAATCATACTTAACAACTGAGTTTTGCTCATCTGGTACACTTTTGTTTCCAGTTTTATATTTAACATATGCATATAATTTTTCCTAATAAAAAGAACACTGTTTGAAACTTAGATACCTTTCACTGCTAACAAAAGCTGCACCTCCATGTCAGAGTTGACACAAGTGTAGTTACAAACAGACTTGATCTAATTAAGAGTACTTCATGCATCAGCACAACTGAAACAGAAGTGGACAAAAACTGCATTACATCTAGGCAAGAGATGTGAAGCTCTTGTTACATGTTTGACTTGTGAACCTATTTCCAAATATTCAAGAAAAAGCTGATCCTACTAGCTAGACCAGGAGTGTCAAACTCATTTGTTATGAGGGCCGGATCTGACATAAATGAGACCTTCTTGGGATGGGCCATTTGTGTCATAAAATCTAATGCCAGGGAGATATAAACTTTATCAAAAACACAAACACAAAGTTTTTTTTACTTAAAATAAAAACATGTTTAAAACATTAGCACTCTCACAATATTTTGTTTATATAATAGTGTCTGATAACTGACACCTCTCGCTCTGAGTTACTGCATCAAAATGTCTGTGCTGTTGCAATCTTGAGTGTGCTGTTCAAGTGTGTTTCTGTAAGCTGCAAACCTACTTTATATTGACATTCACTATAGAAATCTCATGCTCAGAGTTCTGAGCCTAGGACCAGGGGAAAACATGAAATGGCCGGACATTACACGTTTTTGTACATAAATTGCTTTGTGTGCTGGTCAAGAACATGAGAAGGCACTGTGACACATACTGAGGGCTATGTGTTTGTCTAAAAAACTATAGTCTTCCTCAGTGGTCAGTATCAGCCTACTATCTGGGAAGTCTAAGTTCAAAATCCCCGAAGTAAATGTTCTGAGTGAACTTGGTCTGGACACACACTTTCAGCCTGATCCACCTTACTGGCTTGTTGTTATTCTTCCTCTAAAACAGTTCACATTACTTTCCTACTGAGAAGATTGGATAATGAGGCCGCAAATACAGTGAAAAGGGGGAAGGATCCCAGTTGCACCCAGGAGAACCACAGCATAACAAGGCCAACAACATACACACACTATAGCAAGGCACACAAAAGTTCATACCTTGGCTAAAACTTTGTTTGTCTTAAAGGTGCTTTGTATTTCTCCTGGGCAATTGAGACAGCCAAGCAAAGCAAGCTCTCCCTCCCTCCTTCTCTCCCTCTCTCCGGGGAGGAGGCTCAGCCAATGGAGGGAAAGAAAAGCTTGCCTTTGTCTCTCGTGGGATTGAGGCACCCTGGCCAGGAAGCAAGCTCTGGCACATTCTCTCTCTTCCCCCTGGGAGGGGGAGGAGCCTCAGCTCTTGCAGGCGACAGAAGCTTGTTTATCTATCTCTCCTGAGTGGAGTGATTGAGTCTGACAAAGCAAGCTAGATGCAACAGCAGCAGCAGAACTGGAAGAAGAAGCAGAAGACAGCCAGTTCCACTGCGGGCCTGATAGAAGCCCTCCAGGGGCCTGGTCCAGCCTGTGGGCCGCATGTTTGACACCCCTAAGCTAGACCAATCAGACAAAAGAAGGGTCATCTCCTTTAGAAGATTAATACTAATTTCAGAGTGACACATGTAACTGCAATGCCTATCTCTCTTCTCAGACCCGTATGACCAAAAAACCATAAGAATATAGGTAAAGCCTGCTGGATCAGATGGTCTGTCTAGCCCAGCAACAAGCAGGGCATAGAAGCCAAGGCCTTCCCCTGATGCAAGCTCATAGCACATCTATTCAGAGTTTTGCTGCCTCTGTATTTGGTGGTTTCCTGTACTCAGCATAACTAGTAGTAAATGATGAACCTATCTTCCATGAATCTGTCTATGCACTGGAAGCCATGTACACTCATGGCCATCACTGTATCCTCCAGCAATGATTTCCACAGTTTGCTTACTTGAACATGTTGGCTATCAATTTCACTGGGAGCCCACAAGTTCTAGTGTTATGGGAGGGCTTTTTCTGGTTTCTCCACTACATGCATCATTTATAAACCTCTTATTATGTTCCCTCTTAGCCATGACTCATGTTTTTTTCCAGCTCTACAATATTCTTTTTGAGATACGGTGACCAGAACTGCACACAGTATTCCAAATGAGGGTGCACTATACCTCTATACAAGGGCATTACAATATTAGCTGTTCTGTTTTCAATTCCTTAATTCCCAGCATAGGAATTTTCACAGCTGCTGTACACTAGGTTGAGATTTTCATTGAACTTTTCAGTACTTTCTTGAGACAGCTTTCAGACTTCGTCTCAGATTTTCACTACATCCCGGAGAGCTCTTTCAATCTTGGTTCAGAGTCAGACTCCATCAGTGTATGTTCTAAAGATTCTTTGTTTAAATGTACATCATGTTACGTTTAGCAACACAACTTCAATTTGCTACATTGTTGCCCACTCACTCAATTCAGAGAGATTCCCCAGTAGTTCTTGACAATCTTTCCTGGTTTTCACCATCCTGAATAATTTGGTTTATCTGTGAACTTGGCTGCTGCACTGCTGTCCCCAATTCCAAGTAAATTATGAACAAATTAAACAGCACCACTGCCAATACTGATCCTTGTGGGACCCTACTGCTGACTTCCCTCCATTGTAAGACCAGTCCATTTATTCCTACTGTCTGATTTTTACCCATAAAAATGTTAAAAAGGGACACCCTCAAATCCCTTAGGTCTGATGATTTTATCCCAAAATACTGTCTGCAACACTATGCTTCTGGACCTGTGTCAAAGATACTTCTTGAGCAATTTAGGCAAAGTATTACCCTTCTCTAAAATTCTTACTACCTCATATTTCACCCTCTTCTTCCTTTCCAAGATACAAAATTCTAACGCATTGGTTTAGAAATAGGCTCAGATACTAGACATGGATCAGGTATGAACTGCAACAAGTTATGTACACCTTATTCAGTTTCAGTTCAGTTGAGTTTATTACAGGTCCATATGACCGAAGTCTTGACCAAAAGAAAATGCAAAAGGGGGGTAAAATAGGTACATAAAATTAACATATGACAAGGCACATAGTCACAGTCACATAAAACCCAGGCTGAGCCCAGAGATTAAAAATTACCTAACTACATTTGGGGCAGAGCCAACTAACTAAAATCATCCAAAGATTAAAAGTCGGTGTTTACAGAGGTGCTAAAATTTTCAATGTTTCTTGAGAGCAGCAACCTTAGCCAGGAACCTTGCCACGTTAGCTGTTATCAGTCCATCAGCATTTGAGTCAGATAACAGAACTGAGAGCACCCAAGGTTGTGAGGGAAGATTCATCTTCGTAAGAATAGGAAAGATATAAGTGCCTCTAACCTGAGTCCAATGGGGACAGCGGAACATCAGATGGTCTAAGGTTTCAATTTTGTACACCTTATTCTATGGTAGCATCATTTAGATTTGTAAATAAATAAATAGAAACAAATTGTAGGTTTGTTATTTCAGGATAATTCATTGTGAGAAGATGTCCTCAAAACTTAGACTTGGACCCAAAGATCCACTTGCATACCATGAAAAACCTCTTCAGAGGGAATCCATCAAAGCAGCCCATGTTGTGAATGCTGCAGCCAGTGGAGAATTGCAACTACCAGGGACTTTTTTCCAGCCAAGCCACAGTCTACAGAGATTACAGGGTATCTTAACAGATGAATAAATTAATCATAATGTTGAATTGTTTTTCTGTACCCTTATTTGCTTTTTT
>NW_015160888.1:23279-36517 GCF_001447785.1 Gekko japonicus | reverse complement strand
ATAGTAAAAGAAATGCAAACATACTTCAAAACTTATACAGTTATATATCCATCCCTCCTCCCTCCCCCCCCTTCTCGGCTTCCCACAGTGCTCCAACCTCCAGGCCAATTCTTAAATTTTCTCCATACCTCCTTTTCCCCTTATTCATATCCACAGGTAACTTATCCTTCAACTGTTATTCTTATACATTTATCTATTTTATACTATCTTTTAATTTTCAATAACTCTCAAAGCAAAGTAAATTTTCCTTGACATCCCATTATTTCTCCAAATATTCTTTAAAGTCTTTCCAGTCTGCAAAAAATTCTTCTTCTTCCAAATTATTAAGTTTCCTTGTCATTTTATCCATTTCAACCATAAAAAGTAGTTATTTCATCCATTCCCCAATTTCAGGGACTTTATCTTGTTTCCAACATTGAGCATATGTCATTCTGGCAGTTGTGATCATATACCACATCAATGTCCTTTTTGCCATATTGACTTCTTCCATTTTAAGTCCCAAAAGTAATATTTCCGGTTGGGGAAAAGGCTTCCAGTTGGGGGGAAATGGCGATTTGACGCACCTTGCAATCACGCAGGGTGGATGGGAGCTCCTTTTGACAGTTTGGGTGATTTATCAGCCCAACGCAACATCCCCTAGGTAGGGGGAGAGTCTGGCAAGCTTCTGTACCCTTATTTGCGTGTGGCTCTGTTGAATGCAAGGAAATGCATGCCAGTTTTTGAAAGAAAATCTCTTTGAAGAGCCCTTGTTAATAAGTAATTTTATAATATGTGTAAATCAATATTTTAAGTACTGTGCTTTTTTATCTCCTGCCTCAAAGCTCCACCTGCAGCAACATCTCAAAAAGGAACTTGAAATTTTCGTTTCTTAGTGATGGATTTGGCACAGAATCTCTCCATAGATATATGAAAGAGCAGAAAGCAAGTCTTCAAGCACTCCGGTTTAATCAAAAATTACTGCAAGAGAGGAAAATTTATTGCTTCTAGAGCCCTTATTCATGGACCTATTAGAGTGAGGACAAATGAAACATATATAAAGCAGTGTGGCTGACTTCAGAAGCACCTTCACCATAGCAGATGGGAAAAGATATTTTCCTGTCCCAGATATTCTCTGGGTATTGAGCCAAGACATGTGTTTCTTCTTTCTTTGTTGGTGGGAAAAAAACTCCAGTGTACTTATTGCATAGTACATTTGAGCTGGACAAGAGGATTAAAAGCAAAGGGAGAGATTTTTGGAGTTTACAGAATTTCTCTAGGACTGCTGTGTTTTGGGCTTTTTAAAAAACAACAACAAAAAAACCTTCTAAGCTAATTTAAGACAACACTGAAAAAAGTGTAAAAATACCCAAATAAGCTATTTTGTAGTCCCTGTCTTTTCCCCCACAGCTCTTCCTTTGCAGGCCATTGCTGCCTGGGTGCACAAAACCTCTTCCTTGAAACATTTGACAGTTTGGCTGTCCTGCTGTATTTGCTGAGAAAGCCAAGATTGATGGATATGCTCAAATGCAGCACCCAGATCAATTCGGGTTTCCTCTGTATTTGGCATCATTGTGTTTCTTCCACAACAGGGAATGGAAGATAAGGTGAGAAATTGGTCACAGTAGCCCCCGCCCAATCCTTTGAAGAGTTTTACAATTTTCTTTTTAAAAAATCCTTTTTTGGGGAAAAGAGTGAACAAATGTACACATAGTATTTATTTTAAGGGGCAGACCACCTGAAATAAGTATGGAGTGGGTGATACTGGTGACTTAATTGAAGTTTGTTCTACTTTTATGTTCATCTGTCAACTGCCACAGTCAGAGGACTTATACCAGCAACTTATTGAAGATCCTTTCCTTTCCTTTTCAGAGCTCCTGTGATCAGATGATCTTGAGCAATGACTAAAAGAATAATACATTCTTTACTACAGGAAAATATGTTAGACAGAAATTTGGTGACCAAGTAGGTTATATTCAGGTCACTGCATCAGATAGGGAATATTATTCCCTTGGCGTTTATTAAACACAGAGCGTGTTAAAAGTGGTGAGATCTAGCGGTTCCAAAAAACAGTAAAAAAATGACATTCCAATATTTTGTGAGACAGATTATCAGTTTTACCCTAACCGCAAGGGCAAAGACAATCTGAATATGGAATACAACAAAATTTCCCCTATAATACTTTGGATGGGATGCCATTAAGGCGAGCTAAAGCAAATGCCCTAACAAGGTGGAGGGGCATTAAGTGTATAATGGCAGAGTCCAAGATGGTAAGATACCAAAGGATTGACTCGAGCAGACTCTGCAAGAGCGAATAACTGTACTGTTGTAATCCAACTCCATACAAAAATGCCTTACCTAGCAAGAAGATTTCTTCAGTTATAAGCCCTAGCTGCCTTAATCTGGCATCTACTGTCTTCAGCCATCAAGAATGGTAAGCATCCTGTTTAAGAAAGAACAGCAGACTTTCAGCTTCCGCAGCAAAAAATATTTCTTAGCCCTAGCTTGAAAGTGCTGAGCCATGCTCTAGCTTCCAATGGCTTTTAGCTGAGTTCAGCTCTGAGAGATACATCTGAGACACAACGAGGGGCTCCCATTATCCTACATATAAACTTACATAGGGGATGGTGAAAAGATTCTGCAATCAGTGAAGAACCAATAGTGGTTTCTGCTTTAATATTATATCTACTCTCAGTCTTAGATGAGCCATTGTTCACTCAGTGCCAGAATGATACATACTACTGAAAGATATGGTATGATCAACATCTCCCTGCTCCTGGTCAATATCTATTTAGAAATTACAACCAAAGTGACATAGAATATGGGCATTAACACAATTGGTAAGACTTTAGGAAGCTGATGTTATCCATATGTGATTGAAATGACTGTGTCTAGAATCTGGGTAACATGGGTTCGCATCTCAGCTAAGATGCTTACTTGCATGATTATCTCTCTTACTCTAACCTTCCTGAAAGAGTTTTTAGGATAAAATGGGGAGGGGGGCATGTACACTGCCCTAAGCTCTTTCAAAGAAAGGTGGGATATAAATTAAATAAAATGACTTCTGCTATTACCTAGCATTTGTATGTACCTGGCACTGTGATGCCATTTGCATAGCTAGCTTCAACAATATCCTCCATTGACTTTCGAGGTGTCCCCTTATCCGGTCTCAATATAGGAGACTGGCTCTTTAAGATTGATACTGAGCTAGAAAGAAGTACAATTCTCTGTTCAAAATTTTCTCCTTGGTTCAAGTTGTTAAAGAGGGACCACAGGAGAGCATCTTCTTTGACCAAAATCACCTTTCCTAGTTTTCTAAAACTTAACTTTTTTTAGGGTTCAGACTAGGTGGCTGCAATTCTAGATGTCTGCTATACACAAACACTGATATCTAATTAGAAATTACAACCAAGTGACATATAATATAATACACATATAATATACCCTTTGTATACAGAGCTCAGAAACAAATTCATTGGAGAAATTTTAAAAGGTGGAAAAACTATCCCTTCTTTCTGATGTGCATTCATATGTCTCTTATACAGTAGCACAGTTTGGGCTGGCAGCTAAGAAAATTCAGGTTCGAGTTGTGCTTCATGGTTGAGACTTCTCTAGTACACAAAGAAGGTGCTAATCTTTTCTAATAAACTTTTACATGTTTTTAACATTATAGCTTTGTTGTTTTATCTGCTCAGTTGTGATGGTCTTTGGCCACATACAATAAACACTCGATGCAGCTGGCGCCCAAACGAATAATGTAAGATCAAGAATTTTCTGTGGATTATTGTTCAGTGCTAGATTTTTCTGTGGAAAATTTTTCATTTCTAAAAATGAATTAATGATAGAATAAAGAGACTGTGGTGGGAAAGGGAATGTGAATGATTTACTATCAATATAGTTTTTTGCTGCTATTGTCTGGGCAATGTTTTTTCAGATTGTGGGTGGGGAGGGAATCACATGCCTTCCCATAAAAACTGATTCGTCTACACAGAAAAATAGCATCCATCAGAGAGAAATATTCTAGCTTAGATGTCTAGTGTTCTGTATGGAGGGGAATTTTTTATGAATGGAACAGCATTCAGTCATTTTAGCTTTTGTTGAAGTCTGTATTCCAGACAGAGGTTTTCCACCTCAGTGAGAACTGAACTGAATTGCAGCAGATTGCTAACACTTTTTGGTCTCCCCTCCGTAGAATATTTTTTTTAAAAAAAACAAACACAAAACATAACTATCAAGGCTTATATTACCTGGAATAGGAATGGAATATGTTTCTGCCTTATCCGCCAAGGCAGTTCACTCCCCCCTCCCTCAGGAATATGTGCTTTGAAAACCATAAAGAAAGATGAAGCACTAGATTTTAGGCTGCTCTTGGGGCCTTTCCTCTGACAGATCCTAAGGGTCTTGAATAGTACAGAAAAAAAAGAATCAGAAACAGCCTGAAAATAAACTATTGGCACATTCTGTTCCTTGTTGTGACTTCATAATTTTGTTATTGTGGGTTTTTATTTTGATTGTGAAAAATTGCAACTGAGAGTAGAAATAAATAGTAGACTTTTCCCCCCCTACTCTAAGATTAGATACTTTGATTGCTTCCGTGTGGTTACGTGGAGATGAGCAGGGAATAGTAAGCAGGTTCTATATTTATGGCCAGCCTGCCTGTTGTGGGCATCTTTCCCCATCCCTTTGGAATCCATTTCTGCTCTTCAACCCAAGTGTGACAGAAGTATAGAACAGTTGTGAGTTTCTTCATAAATAAAGCTTATGTCTATTAAAATAATCATGAAAATTTTGTTGTGGGTTGTATAACACACAGTTGTGTTTTGCCATTTGCAAATAATGCAGTGTATGTTATCAAAACTGAACCGATTGCTTGTTTTGAGCATGACTTGCTGAGACAAAAAGAGAGCTTTCCACCCTGTCTGTAGCAATGGTGCAAGGTGCCCATAAATGCTAATCTACCATCCCTCCTCAATATAGAAAAGAAGATTTAGTTTGAGGAGTACTAGGTGTGTGTGTGCACGCGTGCTAAATCAAGGGTGAATATAGGAAAAGAGGATAGGGCTGTAGGCCAGCTTCCCTTTTTTGTAGGTCAGTTGCTTAACTCACATCTCAGGTAATGCTCTGGAATTTGAAAGTGCTAAATTTCTATAATTCATTCTATAGGATCCTTGTATTTTCTCTCAACGTTTATGTTTCTATACACAGATGAATAAGTACACTACTTTCTGTTACCTTTAACCTGCTGCTAATTCCTGAGAACTGCTCTCGGAATGTGAATAAGTGAAAGGTGAAAGTCTCATGTCATGGAAGTAATGGGTTTGATTGTTGGAACAGGTTTTTATATTATGTACAAGTGAGGAAAAAAGGGAACAAATGAATGTCACAGCATGGAAAGCTACACTTTATTACCATTATGTCTACTTACCGTAGTGAATATTTCAAATACGCTTTGTTGTAAGCTCTGGGTGAGTTTGTACTTAGGTTTGTGTGATAACTTTGGCGTCCACAGAACTTGAAAATTGGGCTATAGAGAAAGAAACAGAATGTAGTAAGTTTTCCATATAATTGTTGATGTGTTAATAGATTGAAATAATCATACTCCCCCCACCACCTGTTTCAACTGGGGAAAAATCTACTGTTTAATAGGAGGAAATCTACTGTTTAATAGGAGGAAATGGTTTTGCAATGAGTGGATAACAAAAGTTTCATTCGGTTCAGTGTTAAACTGGTCATCTATTGAGTTCTAGGGTAACAGTTTTCCAGTCAGAATTGTGGAGAAATTTGGGGTTCCTCATGAGCTCATTGGGGTCCCCAACGATCTCCTGCTCATGCGACTGTCTCTTGATTGTCTATCTAATTTTCTTAGAAGCTGTGTAACTCTCTGTGTGTGTTTGTGTATTGTTTGTTTGTGAAGAATCTCCAGTAAAAGGAAACCATTGTTATACTGAAGCCAGTCTCCGTGTCTATTTCTGGTATCTTTGGAAGAAGTGGGACCTCTGTATATAAAGCTGTTTGTTCCCTTATTGCCTATTGCTACTTTATAATATCTCATATCCCCCAATATTGACAAGAACTAGCAATCAGGCTAACAATAGGAGTGCATGGTAGATCCCACAATTCTCTTTGACAACCAATGAATCTGGAATGTGTACCCTGAATGTAGAACTACTGTTTAAGAATGTAGTTTAAGAGTCAGGTATCTACACTGGCAAAAGGGCTGGATTTTGGGACAAAGGTTTGAGCTCCAGCTTGGCTCAGTGGAGGAGTAGTAGTAGTAGAATGCAAGTTGTCACTAGAAATGAGAAGCTCTAATCAGCTTACCTCCATTGCTGTTTCATGATTTTCTTCCGTCAGTGTATTCTGGCAGTTGTGGTTCCAAAAATATCTGACATTGATGATGAAAGGGGGAATAGGGTCCCTAACTAAAACTAGCAAATTGTAGCACAAGTAGTTAATGGCCCCGGTCAGTCGGGCATGCCTGTAGTGAGGAGAAGTGTGGCTGTTTGCCCTGGGGCAAACTACTGTGCAGTTACGTGATCAGAACGTGTGACCGCAGCCATTGTTTAGTTGTTGTTGCCTTTGCCTGTAGTATGCAGAATAGTACATAACTTGAATATGGACATATGTGTCCTTTTGCACATCATGTGTATATCTTAGGGCTCGCTGCCTCAGTGAAAGAAGCCCTAATACAGGCACAATTTATCTCAGGGCTTGGAATTATAATAATGAACCATAGATGTATTTTACTAAAGTTGGGAGTTACCATTAAGAAAATTGTATGCAGCATACAATAACTCTCAAGACATAACTAGCTTTAATGGTTTTAATGATGAACAACCTTTTTTCCATAGTCGTGATATGTTGGCCAAAAGGATCAGTGAAGATGTATGATGACAATGTTGGTGGTGCTTAAAATACAGTAAAATGTACTCTAATGAACATCTTATGAGGTGGAAACTCATCAGTAAACTAAATCTGGAGAGTGTCATGACCTCTATGACATTATCCAATTATGTTTTTAATGCTGCTACTTAATGGATATGAACTTATAAGTAAAGGCAAAGATAGTGAGAAATAATTGTAATTCTTATACCGTGGCTATTAAGTGAGCAATCATAAAGAATGCAGCTCAGTTTTTTAATATACTCCTGCTATCAAATTTATGTTTTAAACTTCTTTAGAGATTACCATATTTTGTCACTTCAGTCTTTCATTCTTCACATGTGTACACTATGCTGTAAAGCGGATAGGTAAAATTCTAATGCATTTTTCACATTCAGTAATTGCATATGAGTGCTATGTCTAGCATGAGTATCAGGTATTATTTGAATGGTTTTATATAAGGATAAAGATTAAAATAAGTGGTGATAATCATGCATCAGCCCTGTCTTATGTTTCACAGTTTCATGCTATTGTTCTGTGCACAGGAACTCTAAGCCACATCAAAACTGTTTTGTCTCATTTTCCTGTGCATGTGGCTAAAGTCACCTGTCTGTGGGTATTTTGTAAACACGTTTCTTGTAAGCAGTATTTAATCACTACATTATTTATATAAAATAGAAAATTCAAATCTAATTTAAAATATGTA
Organism: Gekko japonicus; assembly: GCF_001447785.1. Taxonomy (NCBI): domain Eukaryota; kingdom Metazoa; phylum Chordata; class Lepidosauria; order Squamata; family Gekkonidae; genus Gekko; species Gekko japonicus. The sequence continues at coordinate 28,953 of NW_015160888.1, read as the reverse complement.
CACACAAATCATTGTCTCCAGGACCCAGTTGCCTTAATCCAGTATGTGAAACATCTGCACACAGTTGAAGCAGATGTGCATCCACATTATGATAGGACATCTGGGTCCCATTGCACTTCATAGATTTGCCTGGGGGAGAGCACATTGCTACTCAGGCCAAGTGGTTGTATGTAATGTGTAAATCAAGCTCGAATGGGACACCTGCCAGTACAGCTAGTTGTTTAATAGCCATTTAAATTATGTTTGATTCTAAATAGCTAGGTCATGCTAGAGTCCTTGTTGTCTCCTTTCCTGCACAGAAAGTTCATTCTTTATGCTAAGCTGCTTGAAACTTTGTTGAAATCTTAGTTTAGGACTCGATAAATCCCAGACCCTAGTGTTTTCAGCAATAATTTATTATAGTATCTGTTGGTGTACCTTAGAAATACAGAGAGTATAATTTCACATCGGAAAATATTTTGTTATATAGCATATGGCAAGATATAAAAATGTATGTGTATGAAGCTCTGATTGTAACTTGTTTATACGTTAACTTTACATGATTCAGTGGTGGTAGATGTAGAGCCAGAGGGGTTTATTTATTTATTTATTTATTTAAATTTATAACCTGCCCTCCCCGTGAATGGTCTGAGGGCAGCGTACAGATGGGGCCAATAACCAATACATAAAACATTAAAATTGCATTTTAAAAACATTCAATACAACATAAGTGCTCTCCACAATATCTAACAAGGGAACAGATGACGTCATCAGGATGGTATCCTTAGTGGCCACAGCTCCACGCAGTACCACCATTTTAGTGCTCATGGCGAGTTGGTATTAAAGAGCTAGGACAGATAGTAATGGTCATAGACAGATGGTAACAGTCGTGGCGGCTCCTACTCAAACATCTGGCGAAGAGCTCCGTCTTGCAGGCCCTGCAGAACTGTGCAAGGTCCCACAGGGCCCGTATCTCCTCTGGGAGTGCATTCCACCAGGTATGAGCTGCCACCGAAGAAGCCCTAGCCCTAGTCGCCGCTAGTCTGGCCTCTTTGGGACCTGGAACCACCAGTAGATGTTTAGTCCCAGACTGTAGTGCTTGTTGGGGAACATATGGGGAGAGGCAGTCCCGTAGGTATGTCAGACCCTGGCCATCTAGGGCTTTAAAGGTAAGAACCAGCACTTTGAAGCAAATCCGGTATGCTATCGGCAGCCAGTGCAGTGCTTTCAGCACAGGCTGGATGTGTGTCCCCCTAGGAAGGCCCATCAACAGCCCGGCTGCAGCATTCTGCACCAGCTGCAGCTTCCGGATTTGCGACAAAGGCAGCCCCATGTAGAGAGTTCTTCTGGGCTGGAGTCCGACCGGCCGCCCAACTCAGATAGAGCTGGGTGTCATCCACATATTGATGACATCCAAGCCCAAACCTCCAGGCAATCTGGGCAAGGGGGCACATGTAGATGTTAAACAACATCAGGGATAATGCAGCCCCTTGGGGCACCCCACATTCAAGGGGGTGTCTCTGGGACTGTTGTTCCCCTATCACCACCCTTTGTCCCCAACCTTGTAGGAAAGAGGCAAGCCATTGAAGGGCAAGTCCCTGAATCCCCGCGTCGGCGAGGCGGTGGGTCAGCAACTGGTGGTCGACCATATCAAATGCGGCCAACAGATATAATAACAACAGTGCCACCACACCGCCCCGATCCAAATGCCTACGGAGGTCGTAAGTCAAAGCAACCAGTACCGTCTCCGTCCCATGCCCTGGATGGAAGCCGGACTGGAAAGGATCTAGGACGGAAGCGTCATCCAGAAAGCCCTGCAACTGTAATGTGTAGTGGTTAAGAGTGGCAAATCTATTCTGGAGAACTGGGTTTGATTCCCTCCTCCTCCTCCTCATGAAGCCTGCTGGGTGACCTTGGGCCAGTCACAGTTATCTCAAAACTCTCCCAGCCTCACCTGCCTTGCAAGGTGCCTGTTGTGGGGAGAGGAAGGGAAGGCGATTGTAAACCGCTTAAGGTAGAAAAACGTGGGGCATAAAAACCTACTCTTCCTAACCAGTTGCTTTCTATACTGGCTCAATCTATACTGGCTCCAATATTCAATTAAATGTAGCTTCTAAAAGCAATAATGAAATTGTGAGAAGTTGGGGAGGAGTTAATAGGGTTGCCAACTAGGTTGGAAAATAACTGGAGAATTTGGGGTGGCACCTGGAGAGGGTGGGGTTTGGGGAAGGAAGGGACCTCAGCATGGCATACCCTCCCTTCTGACTGGGGGCTCCTGAGCTCCTGATGCCTTGTCAGTGGCTGTAGACCCCTCATGCGTGCCCTAGAAGACGCAGGAAAATCTTTTGTTTAATACAATTTTTTCTCTGTTCTGTTCAGCTAATAGTTTCATTTTTGGTCCTCTTCCTAGACCATGATTCATTTCTAAGACACAGCAAAGCTTGGTAACATTCCTGGAAGGTGGGAGTAGTTTGGGATTATTATTTTTAAATCACTCAAAAGTAGCCCTCTTTAAATAAAGGATTATAGTTTAGTTTGTTGTGGTGATGATGACAACTAGGAGCTGAACTCTTACTGCTCAATATGCGAACAAACTAGGCTTTCTGAAGCAGCGTAAGACTCTTTCAGAATTTGGAAATTTCTCTAGAAAGCAGTTGTCAGTTGTCTTACCTTGTGATAAAAGATCAATAAGTATCATCCCCCCCAGTAAAAGCACCAAAACCTAATCACCAAAAGTTCTGTTGTATCATTTTCAAAGATGTTGCATAGTAGTTCAGTAAATCATCATAATGCCTATAACTCTGAATTGAAATATATATATATTTGCCATATAAAAACACACATTGGCTTTCTGTGATTATGTCAAAAGTGTTAGTAGAAAAAAAGATTCTATACTCCGTACTGCTGTGAAAACAGAAATGGGGGGGGGAGGTGTCAGTCATCTTGCTATATCACTTTTGTGTATGAAATTTTGCCAAGAACACTTCCAGTAGCCAAGCATATTCAACCATTGAAATAGTGAATTAAGAGATTGTGCGAATGCCAACAATCTAACTACAACTGTGTATATTTTGCCCCAGACCTCTTAAGAAAATTACTACTTCACCTAGGAAGTACCTAATCAAAAGACTTTGAATGCAGAATCCTCCTGTTTCTAGAATGCTCCCAGACTAAACCTGCATAATTAGTGAACTGAGCTTCCCTGCATCTAAATATTCTATTCAAATGGAGATTTACTCCCACAATTCTTTATTGTTGTAATCATAGCCTCTTTTACATTGTGTCTGTGGACTTGATTTTATTATTCTGCTGCCCAGCTGGTGCACATTAGTCTGGTGTGATCTTTCCATCTAAACAAAATGATGACGTTTTTTGGATGGCTTCATGGAGGAAAGCGTGATTTCTATGGAATATACGTTGTAGTGTTTCCTGAATAAACAGTTTCATTGTTATTAATTGCAAATATTTAGATTTTGTGCCAAAATGTAATTGTAATACTGCATTGTTTAGGTTTCATATTCCTGTGGCTTTAAGGGAATGGGATAGGATCCAAGTGTGTACATAGAGAATACTGTGCATGCACTGGAGCTTTTCTAGCTCACCTGTCTTCTACAACCCGATATTCCTTGTGTTCCTGAAAAGCCACTCAGGATGCTATGTAGTGCAGCTGGGGGGGGGGTAATGATACCCTCAGCATGCTGGAAGTACCTTCCATATAGGGTTGCCAACCTCCTGTTGTAGCAGGCAGCATCTGCCCTGAACTGGAGAGGTCTTTCCCAAGAGAGAGGCACCCCCAAACAACCTCTGAGCCTCCACAAGCAGTGCTCTAATGAAGTCAGGTGAGGTTTCCCGTGCTCGAAAGCCAGTTGTATCTGACTCTGGGGGCAGTGCTCATCTCTGTTTCCAAGCTGAAGAGCCAGCGCTGTCCGAAGACTTCTTCATGGTCATGTGACCGGCATGACTAAACACCAAGGCACACAGATAGGGACTATCTCCATAAACACAGATAACAAGTTCTCACTTTTACTGCAGCCTCTTGCTAGCGCTGCCTTTGTTGCTAATTTCCCCAATCAAACCAAAGGCAAAATTTTATTTAATAAAGCTATTGTGTGGTAACACTGGTGGGGCCTTGGGATCTTCTGGAATTACAACTGCTCTCCAGATGACAGAAAACAGTCCCCCTGGAGAAAATGGCTGCTTTGGAGGGTGGAAGTATGTTCCAATGAAGTCATTCCCTAGAGTCTGACTCCCCAAGCTCCACCCCCCTAATCTCCAGGTATTTCCCAACACAGAGCTGGTAACCCTAGTATGAGTCTTTCTGAAAGAGAGTAGAAGGTAGGTAGTTATGAAACATAATGAATGATAGATGAGGCTGGAGGTTCTAGTTTGTCATGAGGTGCAGATAAAGCAATATCCAATCAAATGTAATGTTAATTTGAAGTGGATGAAGACCACTCCTAAGTCCTAACTGTAGAAGATTGGCAGAGTAGGAGATAGTGCTGGAATAAATCTTGTTAATCTTTAAAATGCCACTGGAATTCTTTTTGCTGCAACAGACCAATGCAACTACTGACGTCGTTCTTGTACTCAGTGAATCTCGATTTATAACAAATGTGTGAAATTCAGACACTGTAATGTTTATTTTGGATCTGTTCAAAAGGCAAGAATACTGTGAAACTAGTTGCTTTTCAGCATTCACTGTAAAAGTTGGCAGTGCCCTGCATAAGATGAAATTCTGTGCCAATACACATTATGAAAAATCCCATTGAATGTAGCATAAAACAATACCCAATGAGAATTGGAGCTGAAAACAATACTACTTAATTCCAGGATCTGGTCCATGGGGTCACGAAGAGTCAGACTCGACTATGCGACTGAACAACAAAAAAGCTATGATATTCTGGGGTTTTTTAGCAAGAACAACAAAGAATCCTATGATAATTCAAAGGCTAAAAAAATGTGTTGCAGTGTACAGTTTTATAGGTTAGACCCTACTTCCCAGTAATCTTTAACTGAGGAACCTACAAATATTTGTAGGAGCTATTAGTAGTGTGCAGTCCTTTGAGGCATACATAACACATCAGAATATTTAGCCTTTCAGCCCATCCAGGGTTCTTATCCAGCCTGCAAACAACTGGTCATTACCTTTATTGGCAGATGGTATAGGCTGTGCATTATATCTCTGTATTCTGTCCCAGTGCTAATGAGTAATGGATGGCGGAAGTGGGAGGGTGGGCATCAATGCTCCCTCTAAGCTGTGGAGTCTTGTGAGCAAAAATTCTACTTTGTGAGCTACCGGCATTAAAGTTGTGGGCGAGCAATTTGGCTGCTGCATAAATTAGTTGGCTCTGGAGCCCTCCTTCCTGAGCTAAGACAAAAATGTGTGAGCCAGAGACTAAAAAACTGTGAGCTAGCTCACACTAACTCAGTTTAGAGGGAACACTGGTGGGCATCAGGGAGATACTTTGTGTAATGTATCCGCCATTACCACGTGCGCAACCGTTGGGCCATGCGGCCCAAAGCTTCGTTCCTGCAGAACAATAGCGGAGCGGATCCTAGCCCGCACCAACCAGAGGGCCAGGTCCGCGGCCGAGAGCCTATGGGACTCTCGGCCACTGTAAATAACCTATAGGGTAACTAGGGGGTGTGTTTTGGTGGCGGGTTTCTGTGTATATATACCGGCCTGCGTGCCGGG
>NW_015160888.1:19989-20141 GCF_001447785.1 Gekko japonicus | reverse complement strand
AGATCTTCTTCATCCTAGTAGACGCTTACAGTAAGTGGCTAGAAGTGGTGAAGATACCTTCAACCTCCTCAAAGGCGGCCATCAGTGCAATGCGCCACATCTTCAGCTCACACGGCCTTCCGGACACCCTGGTGACCGACAACGGCACGGCT
>NW_015160888.1:19708-19847 GCF_001447785.1 Gekko japonicus | reverse complement strand
CCAACGGCCAGGCAGAACGCATGGTGCGCACCACCAAGGAAACCCTGCGCAAGTTCGACAGCAAGGACTGGGACTACAAGCTGGCGGTATTCCTGTTCGGCCAACGAACGACCCCGCCCACCGAGACAGGCCGCAGCCC
>NW_015160888.1:6116-19626 GCF_001447785.1 Gekko japonicus | reverse complement strand
AAGGGCCACCCTGGATTCCTGCTCGAGTGGTATGGGTACAAGGACCCCGATCCTACGAGGTCTCATGCGAGGACGGCCAACTGCTCCACCGCCACATTGATCAACTGCGGCGCCGGATCCTCCCGGACGACCCTGAGGACCTGGAGTCCACCGAGCCAGTTGAAGCATCAGTCCCTGAGCCAGTGCAGCAGAGTCCCGCCTCGGCTCCAGCCCCGGTCACTCCGGAGCCTCCTGCATTGCCACCACCAACCGCGCAACAACCCTCCTCCCCGCCACGGGTTACCGAGACAAACCCTATGGTCGCCCCGGAGCCGCGCCGCTCCACGAGGACTCGGAAACCCCCAACGTACCTACAGGACTTCGTGTGTGGGTAGTCTGGACTATGGGGGGAGGGGTGTAATGTATCCGCCATTACCACGTGCGCCACCGTTGGGCCATGCGGTCAAGCACTAGCCCAAAGCTTCGTTCCTGCAGAACAATAGCGGAGCGGATCCTAGCCCGCACCAACCAGAGGGCCAGGTCCGCGGCCGAGAGCCTATGGGACTCTCGGCCACTGTAAATAACCTATAGGGTAACTAGGGGGTGTGTTTTGGTGGCGGGTTTCTGTGTATATATACCGGCCTGCGTACCGGGGTTTTTTCGTCTTGTTCTTCACTAAATAAAGTACTCTTGCTGAAATCACTCTTTGTTCTGAGTACTTTTCACTTTGGACGCATTAATGTTTGAAGCATGTGTGTATTTTGGGGAAAAATACTGTTTATTGAGTTTGCCTGTATCCTTTATAAAGTTTATATCTTCTGTACCTGACATTACATTTTATGACACACAGAGCCCAGCCAGACAAAATGACATTTGTGTCAGTTCTGGCCCTTGTAACAAATGAGTTTGACACCTCTTTTAGATGTTCTATATTTCAGAAGCATCATACTGTTGTGAGTTTGGTGCCCTTCATGCCGTTTTATTCCATGTCTTCTGCTTGTTGCATATTTTTAAAATGGATAATATAGACTGCATCTTCTAACCTGCCATCACTACCAATTCTTGTTCCTGTATTTCTGTCAAATGCTATATCTTTGCACATTAGTGTCTGTTTTTATCTGTGAAATACCTGAGGAGATAGCAAATGCTGGGAGATTGGGGGAGTGCCTGGGAAGGACAGAGTTTGAGGATGATGTGATGTCACTTCCAGGTAATGTTCTGGGGTGCCTCCCCTAGTTTCTGTGGTCTTTACTATAGACACGAGGGGAAATTAATTGAGCATTACTATGTGGAGGCCATTTCCCCTCTTCTCAGCACTTAAGTGTGAAAAATTGCACTACTAATTTCCCACCTTTGGTGAGTAAATGGGAAGCCTAGGAGGAGATGTGGTCTCATTTAGTCTTAATACTTTATATGCAATAAATATTATATATTGTGTAATTTTTCTACAAGAGCCTCAGATTTTTCTTTATTTGCTTTTTTATCTGTTGTAATCACCAAGGGAAACAAAACTATTCATTTTGAATTGGGGTTAATGAAGAGTATGTGATGAAATATGCATTTTCTTTGTACTTGAGTATATTTACATTTGCTTCATGGATATTACACTATTTATGATCATGTTCATTATATATTTCCTTTCCCCATGTGTTTGTGAAATGACTTGATAAGGAAATACATTGTTAATGCCCCTTTTGTAATTTTTTTCTGTTCTGCTTTCTTTTGGAATATATAATGCATTATGATGAACACACTTTCGAAGAAGATGGATGAGTTAATGGAGGAGAAGCTGCGATAGTCAGAGGTCCATAATAAATTCATTTATCTTAGATCTGCCCTGACTATGTAATGATGTAACCAAAGGATAGCAATTTCTGTATTCATTTGAGCAACACATTCTGTTCCCAGAATTGCCCTCTTAGTTGAGTGGTCAGTGCTTCACATCTATGGAATTAGTTAGGAGAGGGGATTTAATACAAAGTTTAAGAGATACATAATGTTCAATTGCTGTGTATCTCTTTCTTTAAAACTCCCCCCTTTTTATGACTGAAATGAAATGAAAAGTTTTTTGCAGCTATTTGGTTTAAAGTATCTTGAATTTAACACAAGTTTTGTTAGTTGAGAACAGCTGAGAACATTGCTTTGAAAGATCTAAGTACGGATGTGTCTCTTTGTCTCCTAGATTACTGATATTCAATTAAATAAAATATAATCTTTTGCTTTATGCAAATTATCTGCTGTGTACCAGACACATTGCTGACTGTAAAGCCCACTTAAACTGACGACTGTTACCATCTGTCATCAACCTCCCCCCACATAAAACACAACCTAGAGGGGTTAGTGTGGGGCATCCAATGAAACAAAGAATAGGAGAGAGGGAACAAGGCATATCTGGTTTCTGTGTGTGGAAAGAGAGAAAAGAAGGCTCCAAATATATTTTGTTTGACCTTTCTGAATCCCAGGTTTATAGGGAATGCCAAGGCTTTTCCTGTTCTTGCCACCACTGTTCAATTGAGTCATCTCTCCTACCCAGATACTTCCGATGTCGATATCATAATCTGCACACAGAGAAACAGTTACTGTCTTCAGTGTAGCCTGGTGTGCCAGTAAATTAGAACATGCTGTGTTGTGTTTGGCTGAAATAAACTGCATGAGCTGGTGTGGCACTCCCTTTTGGGAAGGTGCTTTAGGTGCACAAATTATGCAGACTTGCCCCCTTTCGGCACCCATATTTTGCCTTGGTTTCTGAGCTCATCCTATCCTTCCATTCTGCATTCCCTCCTGCTTTCAATTCTGGTTTGTGTCAGGGCTTGTTCTTGTTTCTTCAATTGTTCTGCAGAAATCTGCATTCAGACCACTTCCAGCACACTGTTGCCCTGCAGTTACCAAAACTCCTTTTGCTGCAATTCTTTGTTTTCATCTGCTTTTGAATCGCTAATCCTTTCTAAAGTAGAATTGTTTCTGTGGGTATTTAAGTGCTGCCCTCCCCTGTTTCCGCCTGTCTCTCTTTAGGTTGACACTCCCTCCCCATTCTGTTTTCTTTCCTTCCATCTCCAAAGACAAAACAGGATGTGTCCTCCTGTTCAAGCATACTTTAAAGAAACCAGAAAGAGCATAAGAACGAATCAGTAAATATAAAAGACTAGGGGATTCCCTGCTCCCATATGTGTCAGTCTTGCATGTGTGGGCCTGGATTTCCCCCTCCCTTCCCTTTTTTTTTGGCAGAAACATGGAGGGAGGGAGGGAGGCGTTGGGTCTGCAGTTAAAAGTTTTGAAAGATGTTTGCATTTCTAGACAAAGCAGCCAGTTAGCTCCAAAAATGTGGGTTTTGCTTGTAGATGCAGAATGCATACAGAATACACAAATAAACCGGGGTGTGTGTGTGTGCGCAGAGGGAATGCGTGTGACTGCAAAGTCAACCCTTAAGGCTTGACTTCTTGGATTCTCTGGAGCAAGCTTTCCGTGCAGAAAGGACCTTGGTAAGGGACACCCCTTATCAGTGATTCCAGCATTCTATGCCTTGTGTCCTAAAGTTCGTAGTGGAAGCTGAGGGCAAACTTCTGATTTTACCATTGAGGAAGTTCCCCTCCCTATGTTCAGATCTTCTGAAATTCATCAGCAAAGTAGGCATGGAACTACTGGAACCCCCAATTCAGAAGGATACTGTGGTTGATGCTATCAAAACTTTCTGAGAGGCTATGAAGAATTACTAGGGATGCACCTGGTATTTTTGGCCACTGTGTGACAGAGTGTTGGACTGGATGGGCCATTGGCCTGATCCAACATTGGCTTCTTCTTATGTTTTTAGCAAATAAAAATTTGATCCCCAAACTGAGTTGTAAGCCAGATTGACTATGCAGGCTGTAAAACATAGTTTATGTGTTATGGGTGATTGCGTATATCCAGGGGTCTTTTGGGGCTGGAGCGCTGCTCCGGCAGCCCGCATGGCGGCAAGCCCCACCCCAGCCCCACCCCCGGGTTCCCCGAGCCCGTGCAGAAACGCTGCGGCTTGTGGGAGGTCCAGAGAGCACCGCCGCCGGGTCCCCCGAGTGCGCGCAGAAGTGCTGCGGCTCAGGGGAGACCCAGAGAGCCCCACCGCTGGGTCCCCCGGGCCCACGCAGAAGCGCTGTGGCTCAGGGGAGGCCCAGAGAGCTGCACTGCCGGCTTCCCCAACCCCCGCTGAAGCGGTAAGTAAGGAATCCACGAGGGTGGGGGTGGCAGGGGATTAATGGGGGGTGGTTGGAGACCCTTCTCTTCTTTCCTTCCTCTCTTTTCCTCCTTTCCTTCTCTCTTTCATTCCCTCCTTTCCTTCTCTCCTTTTCTCCTTCCTTCTTTCCTTCCCTTTACTCTCTCTCTTTCCTTCCCTCTTTCCTCCTTCTGTGGCCCAACTCTAGTGAGAAGGGGTTTAAAGTTTAAACCCCTTCTCTCTTCGCTCCCCCCACACACAGGCCAGCTGGGGAAGGGAAGGGGAGGCTTTTGAAGATGCCTCCCTTCTTTTGCTTCCCCTTCTGACATCACTTCCAGTGATGTCAGAGGGTGTGGCATATTCTAATAGCCTAGTAGCTCATTAGCATACCATATGCTAATTTATTTTATTATTATTTATTTGAGATTTATATCCCGCCCTACCTGAACGGCTCAGGGCGGCTGACAAGCGGCAATGCCGAATTAATTTTTTTAAAAAAACAATAAAACACTGTTATATACATAATAAAATTCGGTGCTCTGACAGTCTACGAAAAATCCCCAAAATGTGCAACACCCCGCATTGGCGGCCAGCTTTCTTAAATGGCGTGAGCACCAGGAATGATATTTCCATCTCTGCTGGGCGACATCTACCCCCCCCCAATAATAGGGGTAGATGGAAGATGGTATCTCAGTGAGTTCCTGCAGCGCTTTTTCTACGAAAAGACCCCTGTGTATATCAGTGCACCACATGCAACACACCCATATGTTTGCTTTAATAATCCAGTGACTTCATCCCCTTAATCATAAATTAGAATTACTTGTCATTATCAGTGGGGAGAGTAGACAATGGTAATTGCCCATACATGCAGTAATGTAGGTTTGTAATTTATTGAAATGGATTCCAGCATCAAAATAGCTGATAAAGTTTTCCTTCTCTAGAAAAAAACCAAAATGAGTGGAGTGGCAACACTGGGTGCATTCTTGACATATCTTCAAGACAGTAGGTGGACATATGCATGGTTCTTTTCACCTATTCTTGTATTCATGGTGGATTCTTGCTCTTTTAGTGTATTACTTTTAGTCTATTATACCACTTTTCAGTAGCAATTTAGAAGCATCCCTTGACTTTTAGTTTAGGTGGTGGCTGGTGGATAAAAACCAATGATTAAAAAAAATAAAAATGATTTTTTAAATTTAAATTGAATTTGGTTTGATAAAATAATTTTTGAGGAAAGCTATGTAAACATAGCTTTCGATTTATGATACAGTGTAGTCCAAAGGTTTTTCATCATGAAATGATGAAGAAATTTGAATTATGCAAAAAAATTGTAAATGAATTCCATTAATTAATTCATTAGGTCCCTAAAGCCATGCTCTCCTAGAGGTTTCTGTATTATTTGGAGTAATATTTAGTCTAGAAGATACCATCACAGATGCCTGGTTTTACTGTTCTCAGAACTGTGAATTTGTGTCTACAGAGATGATATGCCTCTTCTTAACAGCAAAAATGTTTTTAAATAAACATACAGAATTGAGAAAGAGACCTCAGTCCTATTGTTCCTCTGCAAATCTGTGTACACAGAATCAACCCCTCGCCTCTTAAGTGCTAAGTTTCAAGGAGTTCAATGAACAAAAGATTTTTTGGGGTGGAATAGATCTGGATAAGGGGGGGATGTTAAGTGCTAAGTGTGAGAATGGAGGAAGAAACAGTACAAATGAAAGTGAAACTCTGAGCAGAATATTCCAGAAGTCTTGAGATCTTTGTGAGTGTGGCCTAAAGGACATTACTGATAAAGGTATTTTTCAGGTATATTTTCAGCTCGTGTAGATGCGAATGCACACCCCTACTTAACACCTGTTACTAATAATAACAATGATCCTGTATTAACTGCACTCTCTGTTTCAGCCTCTTTCTTTTTGATCTATGTTAGGCAGTGAATTTACATGACAACAGGTTTCCTCATGGGCAATTGCTGAATATTTGCACTTGTTTAGAGTCTACAGCAGTTTGGAGGATGGGAGAGCTACTGGAAAAACCAGTTTTTCAAGAAGCACTTCTAAGCCAGACTTCAATCACAAATATTTCCCTCAAAAAAAAAAATGATGCATGGATTGATGGTTTGCATTTTGATTTGATACTAAGCGTTGATAATTGTATATTATCACTGGCTTGTTATCTTTACATACCTTTCTTTCTTTCTTTCTTTCTTGCTTGCTTGCTTGCTTGCTCGCTCGCTCCTACTGCTCATACGGCTATCACCTTAAGCAGAAATGAGAACCAAAAATATTTTTAAGGACCTTACTCAGTATTATTTCTCTTATATTTGATTATTGTACATATGAATTTTGCCACTGAGAGGGTGACATGATCATTGGTATCTGATAGTAGCCATGACACCTGGCCTCATACATTTAGCAATTCTGTATCTTTAAGTAAATGGGTGACTAAATTAGCCCTCAGCTCATTGAATATAGTCTGTTTGACTGAATAATCGTCTGTTTGATGGTTTGAATTGTATCATATGAGCATCTGCATGTTCTATTAGGGTATTATTGCCCTCCAAAACCTCCAAGAAAAGAATGTTCACTCTTCCAGTGCTTCTATCAAAGGAATATTTCTGTATAAAGAAACAGCATCTATGGTCTCAAAACATCTTACATATTTATTTCTGATTAACTGTATTTAAAAAAATCCATAGTATTGTTAGTGTATGAAAATCAGTCTTGTGTCCTCTGACTGGTAGAAGCTCTCTAGGATCTCAGGTGGAGGTTTTTCACCATGAAGGTGCCAGGGATTTCACATGGTACCTTCTGCATGCAAGTCAGATGCTGTTCCATTGAGTCAGACCACTGTCTCATCTGACTGGTAGCAGATCTCCACTATATCAGAAGAGATTTCAAAGTGGCAAGGGTGTGTGTGTGTGTGTGTGTGTGTGTGTACACGCCTTTCGTACTTGAAATGGCAATCCCAAAAATATAAAATATAATAATTTAAGAAGTGACTCTTCCCATGTTTATGTAACTAAAAAGTGATTTGGGGTTATAAAGAAGAATAAGTTTTCATGTGCTTGTTCACATTACAAAGGACAAAGTGAAAAATGCCATGCTGTATAGGAAGCCTACAAGTAATGTAAAGTAGAAAAAAAGATATGGAAGTCACCAGTTTTGCTAATATTTTTTTCTGAAACTTCAAATACATCATGAAACACAGGGTACTATCCAATAGTAAGGATTTAATTTTTGAATTCTGTTGGCCAGTGCAGAATCAGATGTGTGTGTTTCCTTCTTAATTGCTAGAGTAAAAGCATAAGTATAATCCTACACATTCTTCATTATATCTGAGCCAGTAAATTCAAGTGCAGAAGTCTGGATGCAGGACTGCAGCAAACTTTTAGTAACTTGGATTTTAGAGGATGAACCTGAGAATACAAAAATACAGTTTATGGTTACAGTGAGTAAAAAAAGGTAAAGGTTCCCTTGCTCGAAAGCCAGTCGAGTCCGACTCTAGGGTTGCGGTGCTCATATCCGTTTCAAAGCCGAAGAGCCAGTGCTGTCTGAAGACGTTTCTGTGGTCATATGTCCCACACCAAGGCCCACAGAATGCTGTTACCTTCCCACCGAAGTGGTACCTTGCAATTTCTTGCTTTCGAACTGCTAGGTTGGCAGGAGCGGCAACTTGGGTCTTGAACTGCCGAACTACTGACCTTCCACAGCCTGATGTTCAGCGTCTTAACCATTTGAGCCACCGCAGCTCCTTGGTAGTCTTCTATAAAATATACTGTGCATTTTGTTCCAGCTTTGTACTCACACATGACAGCCAGGGTTATATAGAACACTTTCCCTGGTACTAGAGAAAATGTTTACAGAAAGCCTTCGTGGTATTGCAGTACATGATCCTCTGTAAATCATTGCTTTTCCAAGCCATGAGAAGTGCCAGTGGGTTCCTATGGATAAGGGAAAAAACAAAAGGTCATGCAGAAAAAAAAGTAGGTGCAATTAATTTTGAGATTATTAGTTAAACATCTGCTCTTCTTTACTGTGCCATTGGCTTTTTGCCTACTTTTTCCTTTGGATGAGAACATTTGAAAAATAATGTTTTATTGTTTTATATATTTATTTAAGTATGTTTACCCCACCTTTCATCTTGGCTATATTTAGCCAGTTCTGTTTCTTTGCCTTTCTCTGTCAGTCCAAAATTCATAGGTGGGATGAGTGTCTTGCACATTTATACACACCCATGCCCCCTGCAACTGAGAGGAGGGTTACGAAGCTTGGGGTGGATAGTGATTTGGGGACAGGGAATGGTATGGAATGCCATAGATTTCATCCTCCAAAGCAGCCCTTTCTTCAGTTCTTCAGGAGAACTGATCTGTTGTCGCCTGGAAACCAGATGTAATTCTGAGTGATCTCCAGGCCCCATCTGGAGGTTAGCTGGGAGGAGGTATATCACCAGCTCTGATGGATTTTCAAAGAAGAGAAAGAATCCCATGGGAGATTTTTGCCAGTGAAATGTCATGCTGGCTGTAGGGCCTCCAGGAGCTACCATTGTAGCCTCATTGTTGGGAGCTGCAACTGCAGTGAAGATCCAGGAAGCTGCATGTAGGCTGATTTCTTTTGGTAAGTACTCTGTCCATATACAGGCAACAGTTTTGATTTAAGGTGGATTTAACCTCCTCATGTAGAGAGCCAGTTTGGTGTAGTGGTTAAGTGTGCGGACTCTAATCTGGGAGAACCAGGTTTGATTCCCCACTCCTCCACTTGCACCTGCTGATGTGACCTTGGGTCAGTCACAAGCTCTGGCACAGCTGTCCTTGAAAAAGAGCAGTTTGTGTCAGACTTCTCTCAGCCCCACCCACCTCACAGGGTGTCTGTTGTGGGGAGGGGAAGGGAAAGGAGTTTGTAAGCCGCTCTGAGACTCCAGGTGAAGGGCGGGGTATAAATCCAATCTCTTCTTATTTTAAAGAGTTTTTAGATTTCTTTGTAAACCTGGTGGAGGGGGTCCCCCAATTTTCGAGAAAAATCTTCTTGCTATCACTGTGGGCCTGATTTGTCGATTTAGATATCCACAGATTGGTCCACACCTGAGAAAATAGATATATAGATTGCTGCTTGTTCTTATTGGCTATCTGTTGCAGTAAGCTCTAGATCCCTGTAAAGCCTCATGCGTGTTACAATTATATGACTCTTTAGTCATTGGAAGCATGCCAGTCCCTGCAAATCTTGGTGCTTTAACTTTATTCCTAAGAATATGAGTACATCGAGATGGAATAACGTGTTTAGCATAAGCGCCGTGCAGTTATGTCATTCTGTCATTCACATTGGTTATCATAGTTTACTGCTTCTCTTGCTGATTAAGAAAATGTTTAAAGAATTTAGAAGGGTGTCAAGAGCTGGCCTCAGCTGCTGGGGGACAGATAGAAAAGGAAAGAGAACAACTGGACAGGAGTCTGCCAGGATGGGTTCCACAGTCATCAAAACTGTAGCTCTCCTTTATAAGTGTTGAAGCTCCTGATCTGTCAGAGTTCACTGTCAGTGTAAGGATGTGCTATTCCATACCCAGATGCGGGGTGAATCTCTCAAGGAATGAGGGACCTGCTAAAGATTGTGGTTTTTCAATGTTGGCGGTGAAGTGGTGTCTATTACTTTGGATATTTTAAAAATAATAAATGGAAAATTCTGAATACCTGCCTGCAGCTCTTCTATCCTTAGCATATATGGTTTTAGCAGGGTCTTTCCCCCCACCTGATAAATTTTATTTCTAAGGTTTAAATTTTGGAATGGAGCACTCTAATGTTTAAGCATAGATTTCATCAAGCAATGCTAGCATGTCACAAATATTTTTTTAGTTTGCTTTGAATATCAGGTAGCATACAGGAACCCATTACTGCTTTTACTTGCAGTTCAAAGAAAGCATGTCAAAGGTTCAGTGATACAATTTCAATGCAGAGTTCATTGAGGATGACAGAAAAGTTAAAGGGGAAGGAGGATTATGGCACACTTTACACTTCAGGGTTTACTTCAATTTTGCCCAGTTGTAGCTGTGAAATGAAAAGATTTTCATAAGAAGTAGATTTAACAGCAGAGATGTACAAATTAATGTCATACAGAAAATACAATCTTTAAGCTTTTTAAATTTGTATATTGGCAGCAAATACTTCCAAGGAATTTCACACCATGGACACTGTAAACTGACTGTCTTTTAAGCTCATGATCTAAGTAACATGCAGAAAACCAAAACCATCAATGCAAGTTTCTCACACATACCCTAAAGAATAATGTTTTCACCAAACTATAATTGTAAAATATATTCACATTAAGGTTGCCAGCTTCCTGCTATGAACAAGATACCTCCTGTCCCCTGCTTTCTTTGCCTGCTGCCACTCAGTTGGGCAGCAGGTGGAAAATAGTGGGTGAAATGGGGGAGGGGATCATCAGTGTCCCTAGTGTGACTTTTGTCATGTCCTGGAAATGATGTCATCACTATGTGTGACACTGTAGCATTCTCTCTAAACTCTGTGGCAGAACCATAGAGTTTGGGGCAAATGCTGATGTCATGCAAACACATCACACTTCCTGGTTTCACCAGAAGTTATGTCATCATGCTGGGGACACTGATTGCACATATGATCTAAGCAAGCGCCTTCATAATATTTATTTATTTATTCAAACAGTTGTATGCTGCCTTTCCAGCTAGCTCAGAGTCCAGGAGATGCCTAATAAATAAGAATCCACCTTGGGGTCTTTGATATATAACTGTTTTTCATATTGGAATGTGTTTGTTTGGAAGATTATCTTATTCTACTTCTGAGAGCAGGTGTTAAAAATAAAGTTTGAAGCTTCCTGTAAAACGTATGTGTGTTTAGTTAGGTGTCATGTATAGAGAATTTTGTTTCTTTTGAACAGAGAGAATTATTTTAAAGGTGTGCTTTGCTTTGCATGAAGCAAAAGTTTTATTTTCTGTAATGGAAGAGTAGATTGTATTTACCAGTAACTTGAGGTATAGTTTGAGAAATGCATATGGCAGTTTTGGCAGGGAATTCGAATATTTCCATGCTATCTAGGAAGATGCTATGAGTAGGAGAGCAGATTGCTAATGTTCTTGCATTAATTGTGCAAAATATCATTTACGGTCATGTAGTGGTCATCAGACAGCAAATAGCATACACTGTGTACTTATGCAGTGACAATTATGCTATTCTAAGCTGATTTCCAGATGGCAGCTTCTCTCACAGCCAATTCAGTGCTGGAATAATATAAAATGAGTGCCTCAAGAAGAGGTATCTGGTATATTGTGCTGCGGATTCTATTCAAGCATGTTATCATCATGGTGGTGTGTCATCCCCAAATGAATGGGGGGTGGTTTGAACTGAATCAGAGTACCTGAGGCTCAAAACAAACACCAAAGTCAAGAAAAAAATCCCAGTTAAGAAGCATCTTTAAATATTTTGCAGTTAAAGGTGTATTAAGGTGTATATATTCAAATTTGTTCATAACATTTGTGTCCCATCTTCTTTCCAAAGAAGTCTGTTTACATGTGGCTATTACTTTGTATTTTAAAACAAATTTGGTCAGACCAAGAAATTTTTACCTAGGCTGCCCAATTAACTCAATTGGCTGAATGGAATTTTGAACCCAGTTACAAGGAAGACTGGAAACATTTTAAAAAATACTGCTGGCCATCTTGGAATCAGAATAAACGATAGTTCATTCATGTCATAAATACTGGCTGATTTTGCACTAGAGCTGCCTCGATGTTGTGCCGCCGTTTGCCCCGATACTATTGGTCAATTTCACACCCGAAGCCGCAGGGCTGAATTTGATCCGCGGCTTCACCCGATTTCCTCCACAGTTTCGTGATCCTCAAAAAACAGGATCACGAAACAGCGGGGGAAATAGGGCGAAGCCATGAGTCAAAATGCAGCCCCACAGCTTCAGGTGTGAAATTGACCAATAGTATCGGGGCAAACGGCGGTGCAACATTGAGGCAGCTGTAGTGCGAAATCAGCCACTGTTTTAGTCTGTGGTCCACTGTCTTTTCATACCAGGAGGGCAAAACTAGTGCACAAATAAAAACAAAACCCAAAGAAATGTGGCTTGATAGCTCACAACTGAAACAGGGAAAGGTAATGGTAAAGTATATTATAAAGGAAAGATGGAGGACAGCAAACATCTTTTTCATCTATCTTGCTACAACTACCCAGTTTCCCTAGTTTTTATCCTACCAGCTAGAACACTTTACAGAAGTCATAACTGAGAGCCACAATGACATAGTGGTTATGGTGCCAGTGAGAATCAGGGCAGCTCAGGTTCAAATTCTCACTCATCTATGAAGTGTATCTTTGGGCTGTCACTTTGTTTCAGTCTGACCTACCTCACAGGATTGGTGTGAGAACAAAATGAAGCAGGAGGAAACCATTTACACTACTTCAGAGTACCAAAAATACAACATAAAATACAGAACTCATAAAGAAAACCCAGAAATTGTCTTTACACAAGTGGGTATATAACATATACATACACATATACAAGTGGGTGTATAACATACACAGTCTTTATTGCATCAGCAAGTAAGCTGTAACAACAGTGCAGAGTTTCCATCAAAATAAAAACAAATTTCCATATGGGTGTGTAAACAGAGTTGCCGGTACCTACATGCAATACCTTAGTCATATCCATACTGCAGACTCTTGGGCCATGAATCCCTTTTTTTTTTTCATTAAAACTTTTATTTTTGGATATAACAACATGTTCAACATTTTCTTTCAATTGGCAAATACCCATGTTCCCCCTCCTTCCCTCCCCTCGAAATGGCTTCCCGCAGTGCTCTACCCTTCTTCCTTGTTTACATTCTCATTTTTGTTTCACATTTCAATTTATCAGTTACAAGATAACATCAATATTGTTCTAAACACAGTAAGTTTTGTTTCACATCCCAGTTTTTCTCTAAATAGTCTTTAAAATCGTTCCATTCTTCGAAAAATTCTTGATCTTCTTTATTATTCAGTTTTCTTGTTATTTTGTCCATTTCTGCCATAAATAGCACTTTTTGTATCCATTCTGAGATTTCCGGTATTCTCTCTTGCTTCCAACATTGTGCATACACCATTCTCGCCGTTGTTATCAGATACCAAAACATAGTCTTTTTTGTTACATTTACTTCTTCTAACTTCAATCCTAAAAGTAAAATCTCTGGTTCTCTCTTAAATGTACATTTGAACATTTTTTGCATTTCAGTATGAACTTTTGTCCAAAAGTCCATCGCTTTTTCACAAGTCCACCACATATGGTAAAATGAACCCTCATGTTTCTTGCATTTCCAACACTTATTAGACATATTTTGATT
>NW_015160888.1:0-5578 GCF_001447785.1 Gekko japonicus | reverse complement strand
GAGGCTGCCCCGCGCCGCCCCCCTCTCCCGCCGCCTTACCTCTGGGCGCTCTGGTCCAGAGAAGAAGCCAGGCGGGAGGGAGGGACGGGGCGGCCGGCAAGGCAGGGGCGCCTTTGTCTCGACCTCGGGCGGCAGCAGCAGGAGGGCACTGGGGCGGAGCGGTCGGGGCGGCCCCGCGCTCCAGCCAGCCAGGAAGTGCGCGCCGTCGGGGTCTGCGGCAGGCAGGGAGGAAGAGGAAGTGGCGCTGACGAGCCAGGGCTGGGAGCCCCAGGGAGGACAGAGCAGGGGAGGCAGGTGGCCGGTGGCGTAGGGGTCTGAGGGGCGTGCGGAGCTGGCTGGTCTTCAGCCGCGGAGCCTGTTGGCAGCCGGCCTGGGTCGGTCCGTGCGCGAGAGCGGACGGAGCGCTGGTGGTGCCTCTCGCCTCCGCCGGCCTCCCACCTGCTGAGATGGAGCCTGGAGCGCGCTGCCAGCCCATGCCTCCTGGCGGGGGGCTCCGGAGGGTGGGGAGAGGCCACGGCCGGCCGCGTCTCCCCGTTGCCTCGAGTGTTCCCCCCCACCCCCTCGACGACTGGAGCCCTCCTCCCAACAGCAGCTGCTCGAGAGGGAACACGGGTGGGGGCGATGCAAGGCAGAGGGGGGCGGCGGTGGCCTGGCGTGCCGATCCCCCAAGGCCCGGGAAAGGCGGGGGGAGGAGCAGCGGGGCTTCCGGCCACTGTTCCCTGTGAGCTAGTTCTCCAGGACAGAGCTCTTGCCGGCACTCTGGCCGCCCACCATGGCGATCTGCGGCAGGTCGATGGGGCGGAGCTTCGTCCTGCCCCGCCCCCTGTCCCTCACCCGGGGGGACGGCGTCCCCCCGCGTCCCCCCCAAATGACCCCTGGTTATTTTTATAAAGATCAGTATTTCTCATTGTCAATTCAATTCCAAGATATTTAGTTTTCTTCACTACCTCACATTGCACCAATTCCTGTAGCTCTACTTGCTTGGCGCTAGTCATATTTTTACATAACATTTTAGTTTTATTTTTATTCACATAAAAACCTGCCAGTTCTCCAAAGTCTGATATTCTCTTCATCAACAAGGGTAAGTTGTCATTTGGGTTTTCAATTATAACATCACGTCATCTGCAAACACCCTGTATTTATATGAGTAGCCTCTATGATTTAAACCTTTTATTTCTTTATCTTCTTTCACTTTCCCCAACAGTAGTTCCAAAACCCAGATAAACAAAAGTGGGGAGAGTGGACAACCTTGCCTGGTCCCTTTTTGCACATTAAAGTGATCAGTTAGTTCTTTGTTTACATTCAGTTTTGCTCTTTGTTCTGAATAGATCGCTTCGATTAAGTTCCTAAAATGTTGCCCAATCTCCATTTTATCAAACATTTGAAACATAAAGTCCCAATTTAAATTGTCAAAGGCTTTTTCAGCGTCCACAAACAAAAAGGCTACTTCTTTCTCCGGTTGCTTGTCATAGTATTCAATCGCGTCCATCACCATTCTTAAATTGTCTCTTATTTGTCTATTTGGTAAGAAACCGGCTTGTTCTTCAGAAATCACATTCTGTAAATAACTCTTCACCCTCTCCGCTATAACTTTGGCAAATATTTTGTAATCATTGTTCAGGAGCGAAATCGGTCTATAGTTTTTCACATTAGTTAAGTCTTGGCCTTCTTTTGGTATTAACGCTATATTTGCTTCTTTCCATGTCTCAGGAATTGTTTTTGTGTCTCTTATATCATTTGTAAGTCATTCCAGAACCGGCACCAACTCTTCTTTTAACTTTTTATAAAATTTTGCGGTAAATCCGTCCGGTCCTGGAGCTTTTCCCAACTTGGTTTCCTCTATTGCCTTGACTAATTCTTCTTTCTGGATTCTTTCATTCAGAAGTACTTTAAAGAAAATTTTGCGGTTTACCAATGACACATTTTCTAAATAGGCTCTAATTTTCTCCAGATCTGTTTTTTTTACCTTGGAATAGTTTTGCATAATATTTGAAGAAGGTTCTTTTGATGCCATTGGAATCAACGTATTCTTTTCCATCTTCCATTATTTTATCAATCACTCTCCTTTCTTTCCTATTCTTCAATTGCCATGCCAAAAATTTTCCCGGCTTGTTTGCTCCCTCAAAAGATTTTTCAAATTCCAATACATTTCTTGATTTAATGACACATTTAATTGCTCTCTTAATAGTTGTAGCTTTTTGGTTATTTTCTTCTTCCCAGGTTTTTTCTTCAATTCATTTTCTTTTTGCGATATTTTTTCCAACACTTCTGCTTGTTTTTTAAAATTTTCTCTTTTCTGCTTTACGTTTTGAGAAATAAGTATTCCTCTCATTACTGCTTTGTACGCATCCCATACCACCTGTATGGACGTTCCTTGATCCAGATTGTGTTGAAAGAAATTTTGAGTCTCTTTTCTTAGTATATCCATAGTCCCTTTCTTGTCCAACAAGTCTTCATTTATTCTCCATAAAAACTGTCCTTTTCCTTCGATCTCCATATTAACGGGTTGTGGTCCGAATTACAACTTGGCAGTATTTCAATTTTCTGTGTTTTTAATGCCTGTTGGAGTAAAAAGTAAAGTCTTTGGCAGTTGGATTCCATTTTCTCCATACATCTTCCAATTTTTCTTGCTCTGCCAGTTTTTTTTTTGGCAATTTACCGCTCTTTTCATCTCCTCTATTGGACTGTCTGTCCATTTTATTATTCACTGTACCATTAAAGTCTCCTGCCAATATTGTCTGCTCATAGTTCAGTTGATCTAATTGTCTCGCCAAGTCTTTAAAAAAAAATTCTTTCGCTCCGTTAGGTGCATATAAATTCACAATTAAAGTTTTCTTTTGGTGTAATATAACTTCCACACCTATGTATCTTCCTTCTGAGTCTTTGAAAATTTCTTTCGGTTGCAATTCTTTTTTTTACATAAATTGCTACTCCTTTTTTTCTTTTTTGAAGCCAGAGAATAAAATTCTTCACCAATTGATTTATTTATTAAAAATTTAAAGTCCTGGTTTTTAATATGAGTTTCTTGTAAACAAATTATATTACATTTTTGCTTTTCTATCAAATGTTTGACTCTTTTCCTCTTGTTGGGTGAATTTAGTCCATTCAGATTCCACGATATTGTCCGCCTTGAACCTATAAAGGTCTTCTACTGATTTAATTACATGTCTTCCACCTTTGTAATTAAAAGACAATCCTTGTGGTATTTCCCAACAAAATCTAATATTTAATTGTTTTAATTTGTCTGCTAATTTTCTGTATTTCCTTCTGTCTTGTAAAATTGTTCTTGGGAGCTCTCTCATTATCATTATTTTCTTTCCTTCAATTTCCAATGGGTGTGCAAATTGTTTCTTGATGATTTCCTCTTTCATTTTTGTAGTTACAAATTGCACAATTACATCTCTTGGTCAGCTACTCTTGAATTTACTCTGTATATCAAATCGAATTCATGGTCTATTTCGCCATCTTTTTCTTCTAAATATTTCCTACTTTGTCCAAAACTTCAATGTGCACTTTGGCCAATCTCCTTATTTTCGCTCTTCTTTCACCAGTTTTAAAGCTCCAAAATATTAATTAAAGTCTGAGTTCTCCTCAAAATGTCGGGCGCATCGCCTCTATGGTTTTCCGGCTAGAGTGGTGGTAGTTGAATGTACTCTCAAGTCATAGAACTATGTGAAAGAAACTCTTTTTAAAAAACCTCAAAACAATGTTATGTTGAATCCACTGAAGGAAACCACTTTAAAAAAAGAAGAAGAAGAAGATGCCTAAAACATTTTAGTCTACATACTTTGTACTTTTGATGAGAAATTTTGTGTGGGCATTACTAAAACAGAATACGTTTTTGTTATTTTGCTCTCACCACAGGAATGTTCAACAAAGTTAGTTTTTTCCGCTTTAACTGGTTAAATTCAAGTCTTTCTCTCTCTGAAAAGAAACTACTGGGTTTTAAAAGCTCTTTTTCACTCATCCGCTAAGATCATATCTCGTTACAGCTTGATCTCGGTAAGCAATCAGTCTTTGTTATCTAGCAAGTTTATACTGGGTTTTGCACTGCTTCTTTTCAAAAACTCACTGTACCTCCTCTTCAAGAGATCGGGTGACGATGGATTTATGCTGGAAATCCAGCTCGATCGGCTCCTGTAGTGTTGCTTCGCATTCGCCCGCGTTGCAGAAGGAGTTCAAAGCGTGACACAAGCCTCCTCCGAGGCTTGATCACGCCGATCTCAACTTCTACTTGGGCACCGCTGCTGGCTTGTCAACCCCCCCTTACTGGGGGCTGCTGCGTTGGGCTAAAACTAGCCCAAACTGTCGAAAGGAGCTGTCGCCCACCCCGCACATTCACGGCATGCATTAGTTCGCCATCTTGATGTGGTTCACCATCCAGAATTAGAGGAGGAGGGTCTGGAGGTCGAGGGTGCCACACATTTGGTCCAGGGTCATGTTTGAGCAAGCTGAAATGAAAAATGGGAATAAGTTATGCCGTGTCCAATAGACAAAATTTGGTGGGTTCACCATTGTTTCTGAGCATAACTGGGGTAGCATCTGTAGCGACCGTGCCCCTGCAGCACTATGATGGACAGGGCAGCCAGAACCAATCAGAGGTCATGTGGCAAGGGGATGGAGTCCAGCATCCATCTCAGGCAGGGGGTGGAGAGGGATCGGCTAAAGAAGTTCTGGCCCGGTGTGCTTGTAGAATTATTACACTCTCCCTTCATTCTTTTGGTAGGCTTTAAGATGGTGCTTCACTTTCATGACATTTTAAGTGGTGTATCATCCTGACCCATGCCTGTTTCAGTTTGGGGTTAATTAATAGCAGGACAACAGCATGCCCAGAGGGACACCCACCACTGACACTGTGAAAAAGTACAGTTACCCAAGAATGACCACTGCTTTTCCAAACCAGCACGGATTTTATACTGGAGAGGTACAAAACAGCAAGGGAAACCAGACGTTTGATGGCAGTCAAATGAACCCTGTGTTGAGATCCCTGACTCCAGTTCCATTGTGTTGCGAATGTCTTGTGTGCTCCCACAGAGGTATTATTAACAAGATTGCAGAGGGCAGAAATATCAAAGAAGGGATGACATTTGGAACAATATGTGAAATGACTAGGTCCGTAGAAGAGTGAGGCTTTTGAATTTCTGAACCAGAGCTGTTGTTTAAAAGTAATTTGTAGGGATCCTACTGAGGGATCCTGTGAAGACAATAGCAGTCATGAAAGCAGAGAAAACCACTGAGCCGAGAAGCAGCCATTGTAGCAGCCCAGAGAATCTTTGCTTCACTAGCTGGAAAACAGGGTGGGAGATGATGATGATCCTTGTTCAGTACCAAACACCGAGACTGGCGGAAAACCAAAGTTTGAGTGTCTGTAAAGAAGAGATGATCATTGTTAGCCAGAGGTGCTTCTTTATTCTAGGGTAGCCCCAACAGCAGGGGCACCCCACTGTTGACCTGAAACAGAGATCCACAAAAGTTAGGCCAAAGGAAGACATTCTTGGTTCTGAAAAGCGGAGCTAGACATAAGCTCTGGAAAAGGGTTTCCATTTTCTGGTTTGCACAAGGCAGTCCTCAAAGCAAA
>NW_015160887.1:442391-446278 GCF_001447785.1 Gekko japonicus | reverse complement strand
TCTGAGTAGGCCTGCTTAGGATTGCTCTCTGATCCTTGAAGTAGCACGTGGACAGTGCCTGTTGACTTCATTGGACTCAGGAATCTGAAGCTCTGCTCAAGGTTGCACTGTGACACTAAACGCACATAGGATTGTGCTGTATTATTGCATTTTTTAGGGGGTGGGTTGTGAGGGAGTGGAATGTCTGGAAGCTCTGTGAGCAGAAAAGACCTCAGGAATATCTGTAGTGTGAAACTAAGTGCTGATCTGATTGGTCAGGGAGAATGCAAAAGAAAGGCAGGGGTATTGTTTTCAATGTGGTAGACCTGGCCTCCGAACCCCAGGGGCTGGGTCTACCCCCTAGGAAATAACAGCCCTTTACAATGTCAAGAGCAGGTGCACTGTGGATCAGATGATGAGTGCTGAAAAAAACGAGCGGCAGACCTGGCTTTTGGAGTCTGAACTCCGAAGGCCAGGTCTTCTGTCTACCATTTCCTCTGGGTTCATAGACCTGGGCTCTGGAGTTTGGAGTCTAGGGTTACCACCCATTATTTAGTGTGTGCTCCCTCCCAGCTGGTTGGGGCGCACCTTCCCTTTAAACCTTAAAGGGCCCTTATTTTCAATGGGTGTAGATCTGGCTTCCCCATTGGAAATGATGTCCTTTTGAAGTTTAAAGGGCAGGTGTGCCATGGACTAACTGGTGGTGAGCACTTCCTCCTCTCTAGCCTCTCCTGCCTGCCCTGACAGGATCCCTAATTCTGTTATTATCAGGGATGGCTCACATCTGGAAGATCACACTCAACAGTTTAATGGTCATAGTTTCATGTGATGCCTGAACTGAGCCGTAGCTTTGAGTGTGTCTCCCTTCCTGGCTGAAAATAGAGGGTGGGATGGTAGGAAAACAAGAAGATCTATGCAGGCTTTGTTTTTATATCCAGTCCCCTTGTAAATTACTTGCAGTCCTAAAATCTGATCCCCAAACAAGCAGAGAGTGAACTCTCTGAAATCAGTATTAATTTCATCATACATGTGCTTTGCTGCTGTGTAGCTGTATATCATAGGGGCTGTGGTGGCTCAAGTGGTTAAGATGCTTAGGTGCAGACTGGAAGGTTGGTAGTTCAGTAGTTCGAGACCTGAGTGCCGCATGACGGAGTGAGCTCCCATCTCTGGTCCCAGCTCCTGCCAACCTAGAAGTTCGAAAGGAAGAAATTGCAAGTAGATAAATAGGTACCACTTCGGTGGGAAGGTAACATCGTTCTGTGCGCTTTGACATCTAGTCATGCCGACCACATGGCCACAGAAATGTCTTTGGACAGCGCTGGCTGTTTGGCTTGGAAATGGAGATGAGCACCGCATCCCTAACATCAGATTCGACTGGCTTTCGAGCAAGGGAAACCTTTACTAGCTGTATATCATAATGGTAAATGCATTCCTTTTGTATGAACTATTTGTGATGTAGTGGTGCATTGTGTAGGTGTCTTGTCACTTTTTATGTACCAGCGATTGCAACCCACAGTCTATTTGATCTGGAACAGTTTCTTTAATGTCAATGTGATCGTTCGGGAGTTAGCATCCCTCTTAGTTCAGCCTTTGCAATATACAGTTTTATACACAAAATATAGCATCCAAGGCAAGTGTTATGCAGTTTGGGAGGGATAGAGATTGGCACTAGGCAGGCATGTACAAGATGTCATATAGCAATAGCTGGTTGTGTGAATAATTCGTATGCATGCAGCAGAGAGAGAGAGAATTGCATTGCTACAGATTGTATTGCTGTATTTGGCGAAGTTTCACGTGTGTCACTCCATTATGTGAGTATCCTCTGTGGCAGGTTTTTCTGCTTTACGCCATATGCCCTCCTGGCTCCCCCCCCCCCAGCACACTCCCCACGGCTTCTGCAGTCTGTTCCCCTTGCAAGGTGAGTGCTGATGATACTGGCACCTTTTCAGTTCGGAAAGTGATGAAAAATCAAACATGGAAATGAAGGCGCCTGTGTTTGCAGATCAAAGGGCTCGAATTTACCTTTTGCTTCACTTGATCTTCAAACCCAGCCTGAATCAAAGCTGCCCAAGGGGAGCCAGAAGACAAGGCTCGTGCCGGGGTTGGGTGAGGGGGAGGCGGGCAAGATGAGGGTGGAGACAGAAATCTCAATCTACATTTGCTTCATAAAAGAGGATTTTTCGGAAGTTTGTCTAACTTTATTACCTCCATCCGTCCCAGACACTTTAGCAGCTCCTCCTGGTTCTGCCCAGCTGGGTTGGGAGGGTTGGGAGCACCTGTTTACTACCTCAGGTCACTGGTTTCCAAGGGAATGACCCACCAGTTGGTTGAGCCTTGATCAGTGGTGGGATATATCGCCGGCACTGCCACCAGTCTGAGAAACAGAGAGAGGAGGCGGAGAGAGTTAGAAGGGGGGTTGGAATGTAGGGAGTGAGTGACACAGACGTATATGAGAGAACCAATGTGGGAGAGTCAAAAGATGTCTACAGCAGGGGTCCCCAACATGGTGCCCACGGGGACGAGGGCATCCATCAGCATCTTTCCTGATGTCCTCCAGTTGTTTTTAGAAAGTGGGAGGGGCCAGGTGGGGCTTTTTCCCAGCTCATGTAAAGGGAATGGCCAAGTCAAATGCCTGGAAAATGAAGACAGATACCGCCAGGTGAGGGTTTCTCACTGGCTCAATATGTATACTTCTTGTGTATGCAAGGAAATATCTGTGAGCAACAGGTTCATCTTAAAAGGTATCCCATTAAACAAAGCATCTACCTAAAACATTGAAAACTTACTAACGGAGTTATGCACAACCTCACTCTTTTGACATTTTGTGGTTGGCTCCACCTCCAGTGGCCGAAATGTTGTGGTTGTGCCCCCACCACCCTGTGTCGGAAGTCCAAAGGCAGGCTAAAAAAGGTTAGTGGTCCCTGGTCCATAGCCCATAAAATGTGCACATCTAGGTATGTCACAAGTTGCTTCCACATGGAAGTTTTGTTATGGTTTCATGTCTTAACTGGAGTGTTTTTTTGGGGGGGGAGCATCCACACAATATTATCTCCCTAAATCATCTGCTTTGCTGCCATCGTTCCCAAACCTGGTTTGGTATGATCTTTTGGGTGAAGGCCGTCGTTAAAGTGCTTTTGCATGCTGTGTACATGGAAAAGTGCCCATTTTTTCAGGTCCCACCTGATGCTTCCAGTGAGCGACTGGCGTTAAAGTTGTGAGCGAGCGATTTGGCTGCTGCAAAAATTAGTGTGCTCTGGAGCCCTTCCTGAGCGAAGACAAAAATGTGTGAGCTGGAGGCTAAAAAGCTGTGAGCTAAATCACACTAACTCAGCTTAGAGGGACACACTGGTCCCACCCACGATGGTACTATTTTCCTTGCCTCATTCCCCTGTGGCCACCATCCCACCCACCCCCATACCACTGAAAGGCCTTTTAAAAAAAATGGTAATTGAAATATTGCTGTAGTATCGTCAATCACCAGTTTCAAGCTATAGGGTCAAAAACGCACAGGAACGGAGTTCCGGCTTAAAAATGGTAATTGAAATATTGCTGTAGTGTCGTCAATCACCAGTTTTAAGCTATAGGGATATAACAATAAGTGACACTTCACACTTATAAGTAGGACTGTCAGCTCTGGGTTGGGAAATACCTGGTGATTTTGGGGGTGGAGCCTGGGGAGAGTGGGTTTGGGAAGGGGAGGGACCTCAGCAGGGTATAAGGCCATAGAGTCCACCTTCCAAAGAGGCCATTTTCTCCAGGAGAACTGATCTTAGTTGTCTGGGGTTCTGGTGCATGGAACATGTGGGGGAAACTACCATGTGAATGCTCTGTAGCTGCTGCAAATGCGAAGGATTTTGAAGGGACATGGAAAATTGTCCCTATTTGGCTGAAGTCACAGCAACAAAAGA
>NW_015160887.1:348096-442372 GCF_001447785.1 Gekko japonicus | reverse complement strand
GGTTTTTTTTTTCTTTTTAACTTCCGGGGGGGGGGGGGGATATCATCGGCTGCATATGCAATTTCTCGTGCAAGCCGGTTGGAGATCAGAAACAGTGGCTGGATGCAGAAGCTCTTGCACAAGCTAAAAAACATCGTAACGGCATACACAATCAAAAGTTCATCCAAATGCACATCTCAATATGCATCTCATTGACAGCAATGGATTAGCTAGCTGGCATGTACATCTGGATGTGTTTTAGAATATACATTTTTAACGCATACCCAATTAACATTACAGGTTCCTAAAAGCTAGTGTGTCTGAGGCATTCTGGAATTTACACAGCTATTCAAAAATCAAAGGGTGGAAAAGCAGAAAATGCTATGGTAGAAAGGTAGGTTTTGCATATCCGTAAATATGACAGACCATATATCAAATATGGAGGTTTCCCCCCACCTTGCCTTCTAAAGTGGAACTCTTCTTTGGGAGCTTCCACACAGCATCATGCTGTAATCTCCCTCCTTTCTGATTTTCCCCTCTCCTCACTAAGCCTGCATTACTCCAACCTTTTCGGAAAGAATGCAGCCTAAGCACATTAGTGTGCCTTGCAGAAGGAATGGTGTACATCTTCCTGCACTGCAAAGATGCTTCCTACCTTGGCACATTTTTCCTGTGGTCAGCCCCTAGTGGGTGCCACTTTCTGTGCTGGACCGCCAGGGTTTTTTAAAAGGTTTTATTTTTTAGGATCAGTAATAGCCATAGCATACCTGGGGGTGATAAAAACAGTGTTGGCAGCATGGTATAGCCCAATCTAAGAGCATAAGGGAAGCCATGTTGGATCAGGCCACTGGCGCATCCAGTCCAGTGCTCTGTGTCACAAAGTGGCTAAAACCCAGGTGCTATCAGGAGGTCCGCCAGCGGGGCCAGAACTTCTGCCCCCTAAGCACCAAGAATACAGAGCATCACTGCCCCAGACATAATGTTCCCTCTATAAATTGTGGCTAATAGGGGCTGATTTATTTATTATTTATAAAATTCTACTTGTTAGGCCACCCTTCCTTACAAGCAGGGCTCAAGGCGGCTTACGTCAGAGCAAAAATAACGATAATCCATTAAATAACTTTAAAAACGGCTAAAAACAATACATTACTCAGGTGATATTGTCCAAGATGATGAGAAATTTCTGTTCCCACCAGTCACCTGAGTGGAGGGGGTGCAGAGGGCAGAGTAGGAGAGTATGAGGGTGCCAGCTGTCACTGTCCTCAACCGAAGGCCTGGCGGAACATCTCTGCCTTGCAGGCCCTACGGAAAGGTAATACATCCCACAGGGCAAGAATATTCTCTGGCAGAGAGTTCCACCAGGCAGGGGCCATGGCTGAGAAGGCCCTGGCCCTAGTCGAGGACAGCCAGACCTCTCTTGGGCCGGAGACCACAAGCAAGTTCTTATTGCTGGAGCGTAACACTCTTCCAGGGACATATTGAGGGAGGTGGTCCCGAAGGTATGTGGGTCCCTGACCGCTAAGGGCCTTGAAGGTCAACACCAGCCTTGATGGATCTTGTTGAATCTCAGAAGCTAAGCACCATTGGTACTTGGAAGGAAGACCACCAGGGAAGACTCTGCAGGAGGAAGGCAATGGCAAACCACCTCTGCTTCTCACTTGCCTCGAAAGCCCCCCCGGGGCTGCCATAAGTCAACTGTGAGTTAATGGCACGTTACACAGAATAGCTAGCACTACGGTGTTATAGTGCTATAGCGGCATAACGCTCTAGTGCTATGCATCTGTTTCAAATTTTAATGGAGCCACTCTAGTGTATGCATGCAGAAAGGACGGGGGGGAGGGGCAGGCAGTTGCCACAAAAGCCGTGATGGGCACTCACCTACAAGCTAATGCCGTGGTGCCACTGCAAAGCATGTGTCGAAGGGAAAAGTCAGGAAAAAAACAACAAAGTAAAGTATTTTGAAAACTCCCACAGGTGAAGCTATGTCACCAACGTGCATGCCTATGCATACCTGGGGGTGATAAAAACAGTGTTGAGAATTCCCATCATGGTAGAAGCAGACCAGTGATACATAAATACTATCACAGGCATGTTCCTTCCTGTAGGGGGCGCTGCAGTACAGCTCTCAAGAGGCTCTGTCCCTATGCCAACTTTGATGGAGGTGACACATTTCACTTTGGAAACTGAGTGTGCGTTTGGTTGGATTCTTAGGTCCTTGCTAGAGCAATCATTTATTTGTTACACTGAGAAACAAGCTCTTTGTTCCTGAATCATGACGTGTACATTTGGGTTGGATCCAGCCAACATTTTCACTCAGAGCCAGTTTGGTGTAGTGGTTAAGTGCGCTGACTCTAATCTGGGAGAACCGGGTTTGATTCCCCACTCCTTCACTTGCACCTGGCTGGATGACCTTGGGCAAGCCGTAGTTCTGATAAGAGCTGTTCTTGAAAAAGAACAGTTTCTGTCAAGAGCACTCTCAGCCCCACCTACCTCACAGGGTGTCTGTTGTGGGGAGGGGAAGGGAAAGGAGTTTGTAAGCCGCTCTGAGACACCTTTGGGTAGTGAAGGGCGGGGTATAAATCCAATCGCTCTCCCTTCTTCTTCAATCCCAAGCAATTCCCTTCTGGCCCATAGCCCCCCCACATAGCCCGTCTACACGCAGGTCCCCTGTGAAGTAGATTAAGCTGAGGGAGAGTGACTAACCCCAGATCACCTCATGAGCTTCATGGTTGGGTAGGGATTCAAGGATATCAATTTATAACCCTTTCCCACCAGCTGAGCCAACAAAATACAAGCCTGAAGAACCTCTGTTCCGTACAGGTGTCCGTGCTTCATAGGGAAGGTTAGGAGGAAGTGAGACTAAGAGACAGTAATTTGCCTGCAGGTGAACTATTTAACCCAGGAGTGGCCAAACTTGCTTAATGTAAGAGCCACACAGAACAAACATTGGCCCTGTTCACACAAGGCGTTTTGGGCTGGGAGAGGGATGGATCGGGGCCGCATCAAACGGGCGCGATCACACAGCAACATCTGGCCTTAACGTTAAAGTTGCTTTCTTTCTCTGCTCCCCCCTGTCTCAAGCCTACCCAGGAAGGGGAACACTGGCTGGGGAAGGGAAGACCGGTCAGGGAGGCATGCCCTCCCCTTCGCTTCCTCACCTGCCCTGCTGGGAGCCACACAAGATGTGTGAAAGAGCCGCATGTGGCTCCCGAGCCACAGTTTGGCCACCCCTGATTTAACCCAAGAACCTTTTCAGCTCATAGTTTGCAGTTTGGCTTTTTTTTTTGTGAAGGAAAAAAAAAAGGAGCTCAGGGTGGTGTATACCTTTCTCAACAACCCTAAGAGATAGGCTACCCATGGAAAATGGCCCTGGTAGACAAAAACGATGGAGAATTATGTTTTTATTATTGATTCACACTCTCCGTTCAGCTTCAAAAACATTCCCTCTGCTTCAGTGAAATTCTTGACACGTTTTGGAGCTCGTGATCCCTTTCCAGGGTTGAACTGAAAGCTCTGTTCAATGTTCACTCGAACGCCATCTTGCTCCTCCGGGTTTGGGGGTTTCAGTAGAGAAGAAAGAATGTTTCTGGGCTTGAGTGCACGGGGGGGGGAGAGGACTGACAATAAAGATATCGCATTTCGTAATTTTTGTGTGTGTTCCACGGAAAGTTATCCCCTGCCATGGCGGTGTGGATGCTCCAGGTTGCGCACAGATGGCTAGCTGTTGCCGATTCTGAGCAGCTGCGGTAGAGAAATTAAGCAAATACTTCTTCCCCAATTGGGGTGCCAGCTTCCAGGTGGGACCTGGGAATCCCCCGAAGTACAGCTCATCTCCAGGCTACAGAGATCAGTTCCCCTGGAGGAAACGGACGGATGCTTTGGAGGGGGGACGCTGGCATTGTACCCCACTGAGGTCCTCCCCAGGCTCCATCCCCGAACCTCCAGGAATTTCCCATCCGGGATCTGGCAACTCTAGGCATGGTAGTCTGTTGTGGCAAATTATATTGGAGTCTGGTAGCACCTTATTTTTATTTATTTATACGTCATTTCAGCATGTGCCTCTGTGAGCCCGAGAGTTCTCTTCCTCAGATGCACCACAGACAGTGCACATCTGTTAGGTAAAAAGGTAAAGGTTTCCCTTGCTCGAAAGCCAGTCGAATCTGACTCTAGGGATGTGGCGCTCATCTCCGCTTCCAAGCCGAAGAGCCAGCGCTGTCAGAAGACTTTTCCGTGGTCATGTGGCCAGCATGTCTAGACACCGAGGCGCACGGAACGCGGTTACCTTCCTACCGAAGTGGTACCTATTTATCCACTTGCAATTTCTTGCTTTCAAACTTCTAGGTTGGCAGGAGCTGGGACCAGAGACGGGAGCTCACTCTGTCATGCGGCACACTCAGCTCTCGAACTGCTTAACCATTTGACCCACCGCAGCCCTGTACATCTGCTAGACCTAGCTAAACACACAGCAGAAAGGGTCCCCTACAGGACTGGTCTATAACACGCTGCCCTCGGTTAGGAGGGAGAGTGGGAACATGTCCAGTTCCTTGACCCTGACCCTGAAGGGGCATAAGATCAGATTGTCTGGTGTAAGACTGGCCTTCTGGCCATGAGCTTCCTATTCTTACCACTTCCTGCTATGGCACCGTCTTCCCTGCGACAGCCGTCATGTCTAAAGGTCTTTTGGAAGTCAAAACCCAAAATTATTTTATGAGAGGCAGAATAATCCCCCCACCCCCGCATCCACCTGCAAGACAGGTCTCTTGACTCTCCCTGCTGGCAAACACAAATGCTTGAATATTCATTGAAGGAGGGGGGAAAAAAGACAACCAAAGCTGCATCTGGAAACTGTTTGATGTGGCCAGGGGGAAACAGATCAGAAACGGCTTGTGTTCCTGTAGGGGGACGTGGAGGATCTTCTGTGTCCCTGGAGGGCCCCACTCCACATGTGTGACCTTCCCCCGGGGAGAAGAGTCTTTAGTTACAGAATAGCCTTTAGTTATAGTAGAACTTGTGAATTAGTAAGACTGAGACAAATATCAGTCTCTTGAGTACAGTTGAAACTGGGGTCCCCAAGCTGAAGGCCATTCAGAGGCCATGGTAGGGTAGCCAGGCATATTGGGCCACACCCCTGACAGCAAAGCTCATTAGCACATTAGGCCACACCCACATGTTACCAGAAGTGTGGTTATCCAGCCACACCCACCTTTTGCTTGTTATTCTGTTTACATTGTTTGTTGTCAAAACCCAGGGCCTTTTTTCTTCCCCCCTCCCCCCCCCCTCCCTGGCCCCCCCAGCAAGGCCCGCGCCCCTCCAAGCCTTCTCCCTTCTCCCCCCCCCAGCACCGGCGGCGAGACCTGGACTCGGCCCACCAAGCTTTCTCCCTCCCCCCTCCCCTAAAGGTGGCGGCGAGGCCTGGCTGGCCCGCCAAACTTTCTCCCTTCCTCCCCCCCTCCGGCAGCGGTGAGAGCTGAGCGGCTTACAGCCACCGGCCGGCCAAGCCGTCTCCCGCCCCCTCTCCCTCCCTAGTGGTGGCGGCTGTACTTTTTGAGGGATTTAAATATTTAAATATCCCCCCCATATTTTCCCAAGTTTTCAGATTTTTCTGCACAAATGTGCAGGAAAATCTCCCTGCCCCCCAAGTGCCCCCGATGTGCGGATTTAGATATCCGCACGGAGGGGGCATGTTGGGAATTAGATATATAGATACAGTGGCCGAGAGTTCCATAGGTCCAGACAGGAAGCCTAGCCCTCCGATTGTCACGGGCTAGGATCCACTTGGGTCATTATCTCCTGGAGTGAAGCTCGAAGACTTCGCATGACCGTGTGGAGATCTAACCTCACACGCGGTCGGGTCTAGATACATTACATCTTGCATCCCCCGGAAGTGACATCATCATGCTAGGCACATTGCTGGGGGGGCGCTCTAGCGTTTGGCTAAAAACTCTATGGTGACCATAGAGTTTTTGGCTAAACACTAGAGCGCCCCCCTGTAACATGTCCAGCGTGATGATGTCATCTCCGGGTGATGTCATAGCGCCAGGCACATCGGGTGCCACAGAGCTCTTTGGAGGTGGGGCTCCCCCCGTTGGGAGCTGGCCAGTGGGTGGATCAGACAGCCTGAAATTGGGGGAAAAACCCGCCCCCATTGGGGGGATGTCAACCCTAGGCCATGGATTGTGTGGCCTAGTGGCTACTTTGTA
Organism: Gekko japonicus; assembly: GCF_001447785.1. Classification (NCBI taxonomy): domain Eukaryota; kingdom Metazoa; phylum Chordata; class Lepidosauria; order Squamata; family Gekkonidae; genus Gekko; species Gekko japonicus. The sequence goes on along the minus strand of NW_015160887.1, from coordinate 436,193 downwards.
GTCTCTCTGTTTATGAGGTCCTGTCCTGGAAATTTCGGGGTGGATCTTGGGGAGGGCAAGGTCCCCAGAAGTGCCATAGAGTCCGCCCTGCAAAGCGGCCATTTTCTCCAGGAGAACCAATTTCTGTAGTATGGAGATCAGTTTACAATCCTGGAAGATCTCCAGGCCCCACCTGGAACTTGGTAACCTCATACCATGGAGGAAAGGCGTGCTAAAGTATGACCAGACAAACTGCTAGCCGCAAGGGACCACCACAGAAAATGCCCTGTCTGTAGTCACCACCCACGTCACCTCTGGTGGGGGCACAGAGAGCGGGGCTTGAAAGGCAGACCTTAACTGTTGGGCTGGATAGCATGGGCAGAGATGGTTCTTCAGGTACCCTGATCCCAATCCATTTAGGGCCTTAAAGTTAGGAACTAGCACTTTGGACTGTGCCTGGAAACAGATAAGCTTTGGACAGTAGACTCCATGGCACGGTACCCCACTGAGTTCCCTGTCCACCCCAGGCTTCATCCCCAAATCTCCAGGAGTTTCCAAGCCCGGATCTGGCAACCCTACCCCCTGATAGCTGGCTGGTGGCAGATGGTAATCCTAGAACTTTCGCATGCCCAACGGTAGCTCTACCACTGAGCCGTGGCTCCTTCCCACAGCCCCTTTCTACCATTTCCCAAGTTAAGAGAATTGCCACTATTCACTCAAGCAATGTATTCGGGGACACGGGATGCGTGTGTGTCTGTGTGGGGGGGTAATTTTTGCAAAATGGAAGACCTGGCCTCTGTTGAGAGAAACCCAGTGGTGTGTATTTGTCTGCACAGCAATGCAGACTGCAACACACCTGATTCCCAAGGTGCACCGATCCACTTTGTGCCACTGAATAACAGTAAGCAAAAATGTAACCTCACTATTCTGAGGCAGTGCTTCTGTGACTCTCAGATGCTAAAGCGTATCAGCAGGGGGATGGAGACTGCACTATCAAGTCCTGCTTGCGCCCTGACCTGGGTAGCCCAGGCAAGCCCAGTCTTGCCAGTTCTTGGAAGCTAAGCAGGGTCGACCCTGGCAAGTTCTTGGATGGGAAACCTCCTTGGAATACCAGCAGTCGGGAGGCGGGGGCAGGCTTTATTCAGCCACCTCTCTGCATATCCCCCAGGCCCCCAGTAGGGGTCAGTCACCAGAGGTTGCCATCATTTCCAGGTGCCCACATGCCTACACACACATGCACTTATGAAAAATACAAAAAAATGCCCCCCCAAACCCCTCGTCCTGCCTGCAAAACTGCCTGCAGCATCTGGCTTGCTTCTCTTGGATGACCCATGTCTAACTCAGCACAGCAGTTCTTATTTTGCCAGCTAGCCCCCCCACCCCAAAGTATTATTTATTGTTTTGAACAAATACAAAACCAAGGCACCGAGGAGACAAAAGAACTGTAACCTTTCACAATGTATGTACTGAAGTAACTCTGTCGGGTGCCCCTGCTCTCGTTTCCTACAGCTGACCCTGAAAGAAAACCTGATGATAGACAGACCTCTGACTGACAGGCCGGTTATGGGGGGGTCCTGGGTTCATTTGAGAAGGCGTGTGCTTTTTGGGTGGAAGATGGGTGGGTTGGGGGCCGGGAGGTTCTGGCTTTGTTTTCCTGCCTCCCTGCGGAGGAAGTCCGTGCCTCCAGTGGAGATAGCAGAGGGGAATGTGCCAACTCAAAGAGTCAAGCCAGCTCCAGACAGCAGTGCAGCTTTGCTGATGAGGCTTCTGGGAAATACTGGCCAAGGGTGGGAAATGTTTTCCTCGGGGAAGATACTGGGAGCCGGGAGCCCTCTTTGGCCTGCAGGACGGCAGGGTGACCTTCCCGTCCTGCTGCAGAGCCGCCACGAATTCTGGACTCCCTGGCTGTACACACAATACCCCAGTGGCACCTGAAAGACTAACAACATTTATTCCAGTAGAAAAGAACAAGAGTCCAGTAGCACGTTAAAGACTGACAAAATTTGTGGCAGGGTAGGAGCTGTGTGTGAGTCACTGCTGACTTCTTCAGATGCAATGGAAAGAAAGTAGATTCTGCCTGTGCTGTTAAAACAGGCCTTGGTTTGTGGCAGTTTTGCAGGCAACCCCCCCCCCCCCGGTTGTGAAAAGGTTTGCGTCTAAATGGGGTTGCCAACCTCCAGGTGGTACTGAACTTCATAGGAAAACAACCGTGATATGATGATAAAGTCATGTGTAGGGGAAAATATATCTTCTTTAATTACCCAGTGAGTAAGAAGAAGAAGAGAAGATATTGGATTTATACACTGCCCTTCACTACCCAAAGGTGTCTCAGAGCGGCTTACAAACTCCCTTCCCCTCCCCACAACAGACACCCTGTGAGGTAGGTGGGGCTGAGAGAACTCTTGACAGAAACTGCTCTTTTTCAAGAACAGCTCTTATCAGAACTATGGCTTGCCCAAGGTCATCCAACCAGGTGCAAGTGGAGGAGTGGGGAATCAAACCCGGTTCTCCCAGATTAGAGTCCGCGCACTTAACCACTACACCAAACTGGCTGTTTGTGTTGTTTCCTTTGAAATAGATTGGTCTCAAGTCTTTCTGACTTACAGCGCTTAATAGACCGTTTCACTCAAGATTTCATCAGATGAGACCTTACACCTTTCATATTTTTTCGCAACTTTTTCCCTACTCTTTCTTCCTTCCTAGCTGGATAGTTAAAGAAGATATATTTTCCCCTAAACACGACTTCGTTATCATATCACGGTTGTTTTCCTATGACGTTCAGCCTCTCCTGTGATCTCTTGTCCTTGACGTCAACCTCCAGGTGGTGCCTGGAGATCTCCTGAGATTCCTACTGAGCTCTAGTTGACAGAGATCAGTTCACCTGGAGAAAACAGCCACTTTGGAAGGCATTATAATACCCGATTGATGTCCCTGCCCAAAGCCTGACCTCCGCCAGCTCCACCCCCCCAACTCTTTCTGCTAAAATTTCTTCCTGCTTTGGTAGAGTTGCCATCCTCTGATGGGGGTGGGGGTTCCACTGCTTTCTGGGGGCCCAGTCCATTGGCAGCCAGCTGGCCGGTGGGGGAGCCTCACCCCCAAAAGAGCCCCATCGCACCCAACATGATGATATCACCCAGAGGTGGCATCATTGCACTGGGGACACTACCGTTTGGCTAAAAACTCTATGGTGACCATAGAGATTTTGGCCAAATGCTAGAGTGTCCCCTGAATGACATGCCCAGTGCGATGATGTCACTTCCGGGTGAGATCATCGTGCTAGAAGACCCAGGAACCCAGGCTGGAGCCCCCCACCAGAAGCCAGGTAAGACCTGGCAACCCTATGCCTTGGGTTATGGCTACTCTGCCACATGGTGAGGTAGAAACGACTGCCCTTTATTCTGCTATGGGGAATTTTGAATGAGCCTGGTTTTGACAGGCAAAGTAGTGGGCAGAACGACTCTAATTATTGTGCCCCGGCAGCATAACCCTTTGCTTTGACAGCGTCATATTGAATCCAGAGCCGACCATATGTTGCTCTTTTAATTCCTGTGCCTGCTTTCTGATTTTTAGTATATTTCTCTCTCTCCTTCCATCCCTTCCCACACCCTCTTCTCCTCCTCTCCCAATTGCTTTCTAGCTGAAGAGCTCTTTTGGTGCGTGAACCAGTTCCAGTGAGGGCTTCAAGAGCCACTCAGCCCAGGGAGGTGTTTTGGGTCAGAAATTTCCTTGTTCTTTGGGAACACTTTACTCAACCGTATACAGGACAAACCTGTAGCTCCAAAGGCCCATAATTTTATCTGCACCCACTTTGTTAGAAAATTGGAGTGTGGGGATGGGCCATAGCAAGCTGGGGAGGGAGAGCCACGCCAAGGCGATGCCACTCCATTCCTCCACCCTCGGATCAAAAGACTCCTCACTACAGCTGAGTCTGTTTGCAGCCAAGCTTCCCTTTACTCTGAATAGCATCCAAGAGTCTGAGATACAAAGTTCTGGCAGGCTTTATTCAGCCACCTCTCTGAATATCCTCCAGGCCCCCAGTAGGGGTCAGTCACCAGAGGTCGCCATGACTTCCAGGTGCACACAGTCACACGTAAACACACATGCACATATGAAAGGAAAAAAAAGAATTGGATCAGCCACGGTCCAGTGCTGGTGCTGGTTTGTGCAATGTCATTTCCATATAGCCCAGGCCCGGCCTCAGTTCTGGTCCTGGGCACTCTTGAAGTAGGTTGCCAGGCTTGACCCAGAAACCCGTGGGCTAGGATTTGGCTTGCCAGTCTCCGGGTGGTGCAAACCAAAGAGGGAGATGATGGGATGGAAGCTGGAAGGAAGCAAACAACCGTGATATATTGTGCCAAAAATTTTTTTGTCAAGACTTGTACATTCTTTTTCCAATATTCAGTTTACTGGAAGCAATTCAGACGCCATCAACACCAATGGACCACGCATATAACATCTCGTTTTGTGTATAACGTTATCAAAGTGGGTAGCATTGAAATACCTATATAATATTTATCTGTTTGACAAGCATGCTAGTCATTTCTCATAGTCACATTCATCAAATCCATTAGTTATATGCATGGTTTGTTGGTGTTGATGGCGTCTGAATTGCTTCCAGTAAACTGAATATTGGAAAAAGAATTTACAAGTCTTTAAGAACTTTTTTTTGGCACAATACATCATGGCTGTTTGCTTCCTTTGAGTCTCCAGGTGGTGGCTGGAGATCTCCAGGAATTACAACTGGCCTCCATGTTACACAGATCGGCTCCCTTGGAGAGAACGGCTGCTTTGGAAGGCGGCCTCTATGGCACTGCACCCCACTGAGGTCCCTCTCCTCCCCAAACCCCACTCTCCCCAGGCCCCATTTGCAAATCTCCTGAAGCGTCCCAACTCAGAGCGGGCAAACCCTAGCTAGGAGTGAATGTCACAGGGTGGTGGGCAGGGCCTTGTTGGACTGGGTGGAGCTTAGCAGGGATGAGAGGCGGCACCTGGAGTTCAGGGGTAGAGTTAGGGTTGCCAGCTACCAGGTAGCACCGGAGATCTCCTGCTATTGTAGTTGCTCTCCAAACAACCAAGATCATTTCCCCTGGAGACAAATGGTTGCTTTGGAGGGTGGAGTCTATGGCATTATACCCTTCTGAGGTCCCTCCTCTCCCCAGACCCTGCCTCCTCGACTTCCCACCCCAAATCTCCAGGTATTTCCCAACCAAAAACTGGCCACCCTAGGTGGAGGCTAAGGATGGAGCCTAGTGGGCAGGGCTATTTTTGTGCAGGAACGCACAGGAACGGAGTTCCGGCTGACTTCAGAGTTGGCCACACCCACTACAGCCAAAACCTCTGCACATGCGTGGCTACAGAGGGAAGACCTGGAGAGCAACCCCCCCGGTGACTCCGAGGCAGGCAGGCCAGAGAGGGTCCTGGAAGGATCAAGGAGGCATTTAAATGCCTCCCCATGCCTTCTCCAGACTGTCCAAGGGCTGGCTTGCCTGGGCAAGCCAAGGGAAGGCAGTTTAGACAGCCTTCCCTTCCCTTCAAGGGGGGGGGGCTTTCCCGGGCTCCCCGCAGCCATGAGGCACCCAGGCAAGCCAAGGGAAGGCATGGGGATGTGGCCTAATATGCTAATGAGCTGCACTGTCATGGGTGTAGCCTAATATGCTAATGAGTTTCTGCTGTTGGGTGTGACCTATTATGCTAATGAGTTCCTGCTGGGCTTTTTCTACAAAAAAAGCCCTGCTAGTGGGTATGAAGCTAATTGCAAAAGCTCACAAGCCAAGCAGAAAACAATCTTTCCCTTCATCCTGAAATGTTAGCTTTCCTTCTGGAGGCCTCTAAGAAGAAGTCGCCGTCAAGTTGCAGAGAACTTATGGTCACCCTGTAGGATTTGCAAGGCAGGAGACATTCAGAGGTGGCCTTGCCTTTGCCGGCTTCTGCATAGCAACCCTGGACTTCCTTGGTCCTCTCCCATCCAAGTACTAAGCAGCTGAGATCTGAACAGGCTTGCCTGAGCTATGTAGGTCAGAGCTTAGAGGAAGGCTAAAACTGACATTTCAGTGTCAAACCACATGGTATATCTATTGTGCATAACAGTTGCTTAATGTTAGAGCAAGGTGGGCAGCTGTGTTGGTCTGAAGCAACAGAACAAAGTTAAAGTTTGAGTCCAGTGGCACCTTTAAGACCAACAACATTTCATTCATGGCGTGAGCTTTCGTGTGCATGCACACTTCGCAAATGATTCCAATTCGTCGCCTGATGAAGTGTGCATGCACACGAAAGTTCACACCCTGAATGAAACTTTGTTGGTCTTAAAGGTGCCACTGGACTCAAACTTTGTTCAGCTGCTTAATACAGTGAAGCAGCTTACTCAACAGCCATGAATGGGTTGATGATCCGAAGAATAGCCAGTTGAAAAATTGGGTTCCTGTTTATGACTGGCGAACAGGACTTGAGCTGCAAACCGGTATCTATTCAAGCATTCCTAATTCTAACTGCAGAACTCCAGCGTTAGATGGCGTTTGACCCTATACTGTTCCTACATGAGTTTAAGATCAGGAATGCTTAACTTCCTTTTTCCTCCAGGAGGATCATGTCCAATGAGGTCATCCCACTGTTGTTCTTAAGTCTGTTTTCTCCAGGGCAGGGCTTGCTTATGCCAGAGTTGCACTCGGACAGAAGTTGTTCCCATTGTTACATGGAAATAATTATACGCAGCCTTTGTTTCACTGACCACAATAGGTGATAAAAGTCTGTACATGCCCATCAGGAAGATGGTGTGTGTGTGTATGGGTGTATGGGTGTTAGCAGTGTATTTGGATGCCGGTGGACATGATTCCATTGCCTGTTAGCTACCTGTATGGAGAGAATGTGCCCTTGGTGTAGTGGTTAAGTGCACGGAATCTATTTCGGGGGAACCGGGTTTGATTCCCCAATCCTCCACTTGCACCTGCTGGATGACCTTGGGCAAGCCATAGTTCTGCCAGAGGTGTTCTTGAAAAAGAGCAGTTTCTGTTGGAGCTCTCTCAGCCCCACCTACCTCACAGGGTGTCTGTTGTGGGGATGGATAGGGAAAGGAGTTTGTAAGCCGCTCTGAGACTCCTTTGGGTAGTGAAGGGTGGGGTATAAATCCAATATCCTCTTCTTCCTCTTCGCCTTCGCCTTCTCCTCCTCCTCCTACAATGGTACTTGTATTCCGACAATGGTACTTTCAGACAGAGTTTTTTTTTAAAAAAAAACACCCAACACTGAGTAACATTCTGACCAGCAAGCCACATGTCAATCGCTGCGAGTTCAGATAGCAGAATGAGATCTGTGCAGGTGGCACAGTTCTTTAAAAAAAAAAAATCTGTTGCAAAAGCCTTTTATTTTAACCTGTTTCAAAGCCACAGTTCCCATCTCGACTGCTAGTCAGTACCTCTTTCTTGTGGAACCTGCTATTTCTGGTTTAGAGAGAGACACTTAACAAAGCGATGAAGGCGTGACACAGCCACCTGAATTTCATGGCCCCCTTTAAGTGGGCTGAAGGGTCAGGCACAGACTACAAAACTACGGGCACTGCTGCTTGGCACACAACTCAGCCCCTTCACTACGAAGCCTACTCCTGTGACCCATGAGGGCATGCTACCCATGGAAAAAACCCACTTATACATGGCTGGCTGGTTGTACACACATTCTGCTGTGTATGTGATTTTAAGTTTTCGGTGTGCATAGGTTATCCTTCGGTTCACGTTGGTAGCCGTGTTGGTGTGAAGCAGCAGAACAAAGTTTGAGTCCAGCGGCACCTTTAAGACCAACGAAGCGAGGCAAAAGCTTTCATGTGCATGCACACTTCTTCAGATATAGGGAAATGGAAATTACCAGTCCATACATATAGATAGATGGTGAGCAGCAGATTAGCATACAGCATAATAAAAAGGTGTTTAACAGATGCAAGGACCAAACGGGAATAACAAGCTTAGTTTACATGGTCACCCTCTGTTTGGGTTTCATTCCAGGGGGAAACCGTGAAGATTATCCTTGCAGTCCTATGCTTGGTGTCTTGGCAGCAAGATAATGCTTTTAGTACATGGCCACAAACATTGTTTTTCCAGTGGCCATGCCAGATGCATAGTTTATTCTGCACGTGTACAGTCTGTTGTGCAAAGGCTGGGCTGATATCTTGCATTTGCAGGGATCTCCCACGACCACCTTGCATGCAGTGGAGACCCCAGGGAGCATGGTTGTACCATCATTGGGTTGGACCCCACTGACCACTTCCACTGAGGGATGGAGGGGTGATTTTGGCCAACATCTCATGCCATTCAGGGAGAGGGGCGTATCCCCTGTCCCTCATTTTGGCCTAATATTCTAGAATCTAGGATGCAGAGGGAGGAGGGAAGCAAAGAATGATGCTCCATTAACAAAAATCCTGTCAGCAGAGATTTTCAGTGGAGATCCAAGCCATTGTGCTCGGAAGCTGTTGATATCTTCCATCTTGGAGCTGGTATATTCATTACTGTTGCTGTAGAAATGTCATCAAAAATGGCATTCTCAGGTGTCGATTTCTCCACTGCCTCGTTGATGTTTTAAAGTTCTTACTGACAGCCTGTAGGAAGCCTTCCTGTCCCCTGTAAAAGCTGCTGGAATAGGGCTGTCAACTCTGGACTGGGCAATTCCTGGAGATTTGAGGGTAGAGTTTGGGGAGAGTGGGGTTTGGTGATGTAGAGGGACCTAAGGGTGATGTAGATGTAGAGGGACCTAAGCAGGATATAATGCCATAGAGTCCAACCTCCAAAGCAGCCATTTTATCCAGGGGGAACTGCTCTAGTTTGGTGTAGTGGGTTAGAGTGGCCGTCTCTGATCTGGAGAAACATGTTGATTCCCCACTCCTCCACATACAGCCAGCTGGGTGACCTTGGGTCAGTCACAGTTCTCTCAGAGCTGTTCTCTCAAGTGCTGTTCTCTCAGAGCTCTCTCAGCCCCACCTGCCTCACAGGGTGTCTGTTGTGGGGAGAGGAAGGGAAGGAGATTGTAAGCCGCTCTGAGACTCCGAGTGAAGGGCGGGGTATAAATCCAATCTCTTCTCTTCTCCCCTGTAATCCAGAGACCAGTTGTAATTCGGTTTGCCAACCTCCATGGACTCTTTGTGTTATGTAATTTAGTTTGAAAGTGTTTGAAATGTTGATGTTGTAGTTTGAAAGTGTTTACAATACACTAGAGTTGATGTTGTGTATATAAATCAAATATATTTAGCTATAAGTGCATGTGAATATTGTGTGTATTATTTCAGCACGGTTTTTTCTGTGTCTACCTAACCTCCAGGGGGTGGCTGGAGATCTCCTGGGATTATAATTGATCTCTGGGTGGCAGAGATCAGTTCACCTGAAGAAAATGGCTGCTTTGGAAGGTGGACTCTATGGCATTGTACCCCACTGAATTCCCTCCTCCGCTCCCCTAGCCCTGCCCTCCTCAGTCTCCACCTTCAAAATTTCCAGGTATTTCCCAACCTGGAGCTGGTAACCCTCGATTCTAGGAGATCTCCAGGCCCAACCTGGATGCCCCCCCTAGGGTTGCCATGTCCCCCTTGGCCCCTGGCAGGGGAGGGGGAGGTAGGGTTGCCAGATCCAGTATCGGAAACTCCTGGAGATTTGGGGATGGAGCCTGGGGAGGACAAGGACCTCAGTGGGGTACAGTGCCACAGAGTGTACCCTCAGAAGCATCCATTTTCTCCAGGGGCGCTGATCTCTGTATCTTGGAGATGAGCTGTAATTCCGGGGGATCCCCAGATCCCACCTGGAGGCTGGCATCCCCAATGCCCCCATGTTCTGTACCCCTCCCCCAATGTGAGCTTGGACCCTGAGAGTCTCAGATGCCAAGTGACAAAGAGCCAAGAGTTGGAGCTCTTTTGCAGCAGCCACTTAAAACAGGAGCTTTTCTTGGAACCAAATATTCCCCCGATTAAAGAATATACCCTGGCTTGTGTTAGGTTTCCTGTTTTGCTATTAAATTCCCTATTATTTGCTTTCTTTTGATCTTGCTGCTTCAGGGAGGCAGTCGAGTAGAGTCCTAACCCTCAGAATTTGGGAGGTTTCCTCACTCTCCTTTCCCTCCGCTTCCTGTTTTTACCCCCTCGCACACTTAAGGCCTACCTCAGGAACTCTGGTTTGCCTCCGCTCTCTGTTGCTATTTATATCTGTACGGGTGTCCCGCTGGACACTTTGACAAATTGCCTTGCCTTGTAACTTTCAGCCTATTGTAAGGCAATAGTTTTTGGGGTGTGGGTTTTCTAAAGAATTTAACAAGCGAGCTGGTGGGATGGGAGAGGGACAATGAAGGTCAAGAAGCCAAGGAGGGGTCCCCAGAGGTCCTAGTGACTACGTGCCGATACTGGACTCAGGGGCACCAAGTTATAGGCTCGGATGATTGGCCCACCTGACAGGATGAGTCTACCACTTTCCTTCCCGCCTCATCCCCCTCCATCTCTGTAGTTGGCAGACTTTCCTTGGCCGAAGGCCCTAGCCGCTGGCAGTGGCGAAGGGCCTTTGAACCAAAAAAGAGCCCTTTGTGTCTCTTTGGGGGATCGCATTTCTTCAAATAGAATATGAGGTTTTAAGGGGGAGGGGGAAGAAAAGGCGATGAAGGAAAGAGCGATAGGTGTGGGTCGAAGCACTGAGTGAGGGTTAAAAAAGAAAAAAGAGTGCAGGGGAAGGCAAGAAAATATATTCCCTTCCCCCCTTTCATAAATAAGACCATTTCCACAGTAGTGAAATTCCCTGCATTGACGTTTTAAAACCTGAGCGTTATGTGAAATTTTCCGTAGTAGATTTTTCCTCACCAGGCACAAACCCGAAGTTTTCTTCTTTTTTCCCCTGCGTTTTCGGAACTCGCTAAAACTGGGGGTTCCGAAAATGCGGGGAAAGAAGGAGAAAACTTCGGGTTTGCGCCTGGTGAGGAAAAATCTACTGTGGAAAATTTCACATAACGTACAGATTTAAAAACGTCAGTGCGGGGGATTTCACTACTGTGGAAATGGTCTGGTTTTCCCCTCTTTAACCTCTAGAGATGACATCATAGCTGCTCAGACAATAGTACTAATGTTTAGCAGTTAAGAAGGTTTACTTGTGCTTTGTAGGGGTGCCAACCTCCAGATGGGGCCTGGAGATATCCCAGAATTGCAGCTGATCTCCAGACGACAGAGATCGGGTCCGCTGGAGAAAATGGCTGATTTGATGGGCAGATTCTATGGTATTATGCAAACCTGAGATACCCTCAAACCTGCAGGATTTTCTCAACCTGTAGTTGGCAACGCTTTAACCTCTAGAGATTGACATCATCGCTGCTCAGACAATAGTACTAATGTTTAGTAGTTAAAAAGGTTTACTGGTGCTTTGTAGGGGTGCCAACCTCCAGACGGGGCCTGGAGATATCCCAGAATTGCAGCTGATCTCCAGACGACAGAGATCGGTTCCGCTGGAGAAAACGGCTGATTTGATGGGCAGATTCTATGATATTATACAATCCTGAGATACCTCCCCAGGATATACCCTCAAACTGGCAGGATTTTCTCAACCTGTAGTTGGCAACCCTAGCTTTCAGCATTCAACACACTTTGGATGCAAATTGTGACAGCTACCATGCTTTCCCTCTGCTATCAGCCTTATAAGAGCCCTTTTGTGTATAGTTAGAAAGAGATTTGAGCATTTCAATCGATCATTTCAGTTGAAGTCTACCATAGTTCCTTATTCTTGCCAGAATTTATTTAGATATTTATACCCGGCTTTTCTCCCCGACAGGGACCAAAAGCAGCCTACAACATCATTTTCCTTCCCTCTGTTTTAATTCTCACAACAGCCCTGTGAGGTAGGTTAGGCTGAGAAAAGGGACTGGTCCAAGGTCATCTGGCAAGCTTCCATGGCAGAGCAGGGATTTGAACCTGGGTCTCCCAGATCCTAGTGCAACTACTACACCATACTTGCAGTTCTACTCAGCACCTTTGTTATCTATGCAAACCTACCTTGAATACTCCACAAGATGCAGGCAATGCTCCCTCTAAGCTGTAGAATCTTGTGAGCAAAAATTCTACTTTGTGAGCTACTGGCATTAAAGTTGTGAGCGAGCGATTTGGCTGCTGCATAAATGAGTTTTCTCTGGAGCCATCCTTCCTGAGCCAAGACAAAAACGTGTGAGCCGGAGGCTAAAAAACTGTGAGCTAGCTCACACTAACTTAGCTTAGAGGGAACACTGGATGCAGGCAAGAGGCTTAAGAACAGAGTTTGAAATGACTTTGTTTCTTCCTCTTCTCTTTCTTTGTTTTAACACCCAGCTTGATGGGCAGTTCTGGAGAACTCAAAGGTCTACGTGTTGTTTTATTTTCATCAGCCTTAGTCAGAGTCATTAAATTGGTGTTGGTTTTGGATTTGGCTTCAGGCAAACGTGGCTGCCAGGAACTTCCAACATTATCACGACACAATCTTTACATCAGCCCTGTAGCGTAGGCTAATATTGTTTGGTCCATATTGCAGAGGGACAGCCAGGGCATTAAATTTTTCACTGGATCCTCCTGAGATCTGGGCAATCCATGTATGTTTACAAGCTTCCAACTGGGAACTTAGGCCTCTGCCACACGAGGGAAGAAGGGACGGCCAAAGTGCGGCTTTTAAAAAGCCGCACCTAAATAGGCACGCGGCGGCGGGATCATACAGATCCCCTGAGCCGCTGTGCATTTGCTCCCCGGCACGATCAGATGCCGGGGAGACGGGGAGAAAGGCACGGGAGTCTGCTGAACTGCGCATGTCGGAGCATGCGCAGTTCGGCAAGGAGCCGGGGATGTGCCGGCGAAAGAACGCGCCGGCGATCCCACGGCCATCGTTGCTGCGGCCGTTCGAAAAGAACCACCTCGGTAGGTGGTTCTTTGGTGCGGATCATTGCTGGAAGGGCCGGATCGGGGACGGAGACGGTACGCTTCCCAGATGTTGCAGTGGGATTGCGCCCATTTGCTCCGCCCCCGTTCCGTCCCTCTCCCGGCCCTAATCCTCTCGTGTGGACAGGGCCTTAGTTCCCAGGCACACTGGGCCAGAAATGGATTGGGACTGTGGCACATAAAAGGAAGAGTCTTCGGGCTCCCCACCTCCGGCACTTTTTTGCTAAACACAAATGTCTGGGAGGGCCACTGTTTGCCCCATTCCAGGCTCTAGGTGAAGTGGTAGGGCATACAAAGGCTTCCCCAGTGAGACAAGTAGCACTCCTTCCAGGGCCATTTTGGTGCAGCAGGAAGGCTGTGGTCCCAATCCATATCGGACCCTACATGATTGGAACGGAGTTCCCAGTGAGGAATACGTAGGGATGCCGGCATCCAGTTGGGGCCAGGCTGGGAATCACCTGGATTACGGCTCATCTCCAGACTACAGAGATCAGTTCCCCTGGAGGAAATGGATGCTTTGGCGGGTGGACTTTATGACATTGTACTCTACTGAGGTCCCTGTCCTCTCCACAGGCTCCACTCCCAAATCTCCAGGAGTTTCCCTACCTGGATCTTGTAACCTGACTCCCCCATCCCCTGCTGGGGGGGTGGCATGTCTGACTGATAGTCCTCATAGTAAACCTGGACCTAACCTGAGAACTGTATATGCTGAAGCCAGTTCTGTGTAGTGGTTAAGAGCGGGATGCTCTAATCTGGAGATTAGAGTAGGGTTTGATCCCACACTTCACATGCAGCCAGCTGGGTGATCTTGGGTCAGTCACAGTTCTCTCAGAGCTGCTGTCTCAAGAGCAGTTCTCTCAGAGCTCTCTCAGGCCCACCTCCCCACCTGTTGTGGGGAGAGAAAGGGAAGGAGATTGTAAGCTGCTCTGAGACTCCGAGTGAAAGGCAGGTTATAAATCCAGTCTCTTCCTCCTCCTCTTCCTCTTCTTTCAGTAGCTTACTTCCTCCTCCTCCTCCTCCTCCTTCCTCCAGTAGTTTACCTAGAGCTAGAGAATTAACGGCCAAGTTAAGATTTGAACTCGGGACCTCCTGGACTGCAGCTCATTCTGTTAGCCACGATGCCATCCCAGCTCCTGCGCCACCAGGGACTCTGTATGGTGTGTCTCAGATCTTTTCCTTTGTTCCACACAAATCAATGGAATGCGTACATCATATGGAAGGGCTGCAATCAGTGAAAAATGTTACAGGGAGTGGACACATCTCACTGCCTCAGACACTGGAGACAATAGGGTTTTGACAGAGGGATCGAGTGTCATTTCCTGTCCCCCCCCTTCCCCGTGCAAAACGTCAGTTGCACAAAAAGTCAGCCCATTTTCCGAAACTCTCAAGACCCCTTTGAGAGCAACTCTCCTGCCTCACAATCCCAGATGGATAGCTGATCGTGTTCGTTTGTAGGAGCAAAATAAAATAGGAGTCTTGCTGCACCTTAAAGACTAAATTTATGCTGGGATACATTCTTCAAAGTGCCACTGTGTTCCTGTTTTACTATCCTGTTTTATGATCTTCCTTGCTGTGGATGGAACTCTCCACCTACCTCTGGAAACAGAGGCGCATCCAGACTGCAGCTTTCCACACCTGGCCAGGTGATGCAGCACACATCGATAGAGACAGTCCTATGACACACAACAGAAGGGACTGGTCCTCTCGGCCTCTGTACCAACCCATAGACTAGTGAAAGAATGCACAAAGCAATCTGTGAGTCTCAGTGGTGGTGGTGGGGGGGCAGAAGCAATGAAACAACTTTGGTGTAGTGGTTAAGTGTGTGGACTCTAATCTGGGGGAACCGGGTTTGATTCCCCACTCCTCCACTTGCACCTGCTGGATGACCTTGGGCAAGCCATAGTTCTGGCACAGCTGTTCTTGAAAAAGAGCAGTTTCTGTCAGAGCTCTCTCAGCCCCACTTACCTCACAGGGTAAGGATGTGGGGAGGGGAAGGGAAAGGAGTTTGTAAGCCCCTCTGAGATTCCTTTGGGTAGTGAAGGGCAGGGTATAAATCCAATCTCCTCCTCCTCCTTCTTCGTCGTCACACATACACATGCTGGTGGAAAGTGCCATCCAGTTGCAGCTGAGTTATGGTGACTCCATAGCGCAGAGGTGTCAAACTAATTTGTTACAAAGGCCAGATCTGCCATAAATGTCACTTTGTCAGGCAGAGTCATGTGTGCCATAAAATGTAATGCCAGGTCCCAGAGATATACACTTTATAAAGGACACAGGCAAACCCAATTAACAATATTATATTTTACTCAAAATACAAACATGCTCAAAACATGAACATGCTTACAGTATTTCCTTTATTTAGCAGTCTTTGATAACTGACACCTCTTGCTTTGAATTATTGCATCAAAATCTGGAGTAAACGTCTGTGCTGTAGCAATCTTGAGAATGCAATTCTGGTGTGCATCTGTAAGATAAGAATGTACCTTTAATGTATTGAAAGAGCTGTTCACAGACATATGTTGTCCCAAACACAGACAGAATTTTAGAAGCAAAAGTCTTAAACTGGGGGTAATTTGAATCCCAAACTGGTAATATTTGCTAATGCCAACTTCCGGAAGCTTCTCCCTCAGTACAGCATCACACTGTTCCCCACCTACCAATGAAAGGATGCCACAAACCACACCCTGTGTGCTTTGGGTCTTCTATAGACTAACCTAATTTAGCCCCCTTCCACTAAAATAAGAGGATGCCCCATATTTCCCAACCCATGTAAAAAAGGGTTGGCTTGTTTATTTCAGTCCTTCTGTTTCAATGAAACAGGATAATATAGCCACTATTAACAAATAACAACAGTTATGATATTATGGAGGATTTACAGAGCTAATAGTCATTTAGCCTTGAGGGATGCCACAAGATATTTTCCCCATCCCTACCACCATCACACATATAACATACATACATACATACATACATACATACATACATACATACATACATACATACATACATACATACATACATACATACATACATACATACATACATACATACATACATACATACATACATACATACATACATACATACATACATACATACATACATACATACATACATACATACATACATACATACATACATACATACATACATACATACATACATACATACATACATACATACATACATACATACATACATACATACATACATACATACATACATACATACATACATACATACATACATACATACATACATACCCGGCAGGGCTCTTTTTGTATCAGGAACTCCTTTGCATATTAGGCGACACACCCCTAATGCAGCCAATCCTCCAAGAGCTTAAAGAGCTCTTCTTACAGGGGCTACTGTAAACTCCTGGAGGATTGGCTACATTAGGTGTGTGTCACCTAATATGCAAAGGAGTTCCTGATACAAAAAGAGCCCTGCGTGACATACATACATACATACATACATACATACATACATACATACATACTACTTTATTACTTAATACTTGAACATACAAAGCTGCCTTATACTCTCAATTCATCTTGTTTTTTGTATTTGTGTGTGTGTGTGTGTGTGTGTAGACTCTTGAGAGACCCCTGGACTGCAAGGAGTTAAAAAAACAAATCAGTCAATCCTAAAAGAAATCAACCCTAATTATTCCCTGGAAGGCCAGATACTGAAGCTGAAGCTCATATACTTTGGCCACGAAATGAGAAGGGAGCACTCACTGGAGAAGACCATAGGCTGAGATGACAGGGAGAGCTGCTTATGTTTAGAACAGAGAGCAGGTTATGCTAAACATTTCTGCCTTATGTCCTAGTCTGCACATAAAGGGAATTTTTTTTTTTTGCAACTGGGAAACATTTATAAATATGATCCCCCCACCCCCGCACACCTGCAGCCCAAAGTGATTTAAGTTCAGAATTCCAGCACCTCATTTTCTGTAATGTGTGCAGTGGCTCTAATGCTCTTCAACTCATGTTCTGTTCTTGTTGAGTGAGAGCTCACATGAGCACGTTCTTAATCCCCATAATGTCAAGTAATGTCAAGCACACCAAATGAAGACTGTGCATCAAGGACCACCACAGAGTTTTCGTTATCTCTTCACACACCTCACATCCTCTCAGTTCCCCTGTGGAAGTTGCTTGAGCGATGTAAAATGCACGTGTGTATCGAAATGAGGATGAAGTTAGAAGACATAGGCCCTGTTCATACAAGGCGTTTTGGGCCGGGAGTGGGCCGGATTGGAAGCACAGCAAACGGGCGCGATCCCACGTCAACATCTGGCTGGCGTTGCGCTCCCGTCTCCGATCCGGTCCTTCCCCCGATGAATCACTTCAAAACCGAACCACCTACCTAGGTGGTTCATATCATCGCTTGGTCCGTATCATCGCTGGCCGTGGGATCGGCGGCGCGTCTTGCCGCCGGCGCATCCCCGGCCCCCAGCCGAACTGCACATGCGTGAGTTCATGCGCAGTTCAGCAGCCTCCCCCTCCCGAGCGTCCCTACCTCCCCGGCATCTGATCGTGCTGGGGAGTAACGGCGCGCGGTGCACGGGATCCGTGGGATCCCGCCCGCGTGTCTCTTTTTTGGTGCGGCTCTATTTAGCCGCGCTTTGCCGGGTGTTTTCCCTGCCGTGTGGCAGGGGCCATAGTCTCCTCTTTAAAGATTAATGTGTACCCTCACGTATGAACTGATTCTTCATGTGGATGTTATGTTACTGGAATCAAAGCTGTTTCTTCCTCTGCTCATCCATTAATGAACGATGACTTCCTCTCTAGAAAATATCTTTGGACAACTTTGGAGGCAATTCACAGAGACAGAATCTTCCTGCTGCTAGCTCAAAGGACACTTTTCAATAACTTGTTCAGCTGCCAGAACATGCCTAGGACTGAATAATAATAGTGTGGTGTACATCGATCACATTTTTATCCCATCTTCCTCCAAGGAGTTCAATGCAGCATCCACGGCCCTCCCCCATTTTATCTTCAGAACAATCTTGTGAGGTGGGAATGACTGGCCAGATAGGGTTGCCACCAGCCCAGCTCCCAGTTGCAGTGGGAGCATACGTGGGGTTCAGACACCACAACAGGGTCATGCAAGGCCACACTTGTGGGGAAAATTCTTAGAGCATTGCTGTGTTGCGTGATGTCATTCCCCCCATTCCCCCCCCCGCATCACATTGGGGATGCCCCGCTCCCTCCAGGAACGCCCCCCAAAGTCCTGCTAGGTGGAGTTCTCTGCCAGAGAACATCCACGCCCTACAGGATTTACTATCATTCCGTAGGGCATGCCAAGCAGAGATGTTCTGCCAGGCTTTTGGTTGAGGTCCGCCATGGTCTGGCACTCTCATATTCCCCACTCCCCCCACCCCACCCCACTCCTCCCCATCCCCTCCACCCTAAGGGGTTGGTGGGTTCTGACATTCTTTCCGCCATCTTAGGTGACCACTAATTCTACTCTATCAACTGTTTTACTGTGATTATGTTGCAATAGCCAGGGCTATTTTGGGGCAGGAACGCACAGGACCGGAGTTCTGGCTGGCTCCCAAGTTGGCCACACCCAGCAGGAACTCATTAGCATAATAGGCCACACCCAAGAGCAGGAACTCATTAGGATTGGCTACATTAGGGTTGTGTGGCCTAACATGCAAAGGAGTTCCTGCTACAAAAAAAGGCCCTGGGTTTTGACAACAAACAAGGTAAACAGAATAAGAAGGGAAAGGTAGGTGTGGCTCGATAAAAACACTTCTGGGAACATGGGGGGGCGGCCTAATGTGCTAATGAGCTGTGCTGTCAGGGGTGTGGCGTAATATGCTAATGAGTTTCTGCTGTTGGGTGTGGCCTATTATGCTAATGAGTTCCTGCTGGGCTTTTTCTACAAAAAGAGCCCTGCAGTTTTAAGTATTTTAAAGTTGTTTGTTATCTATTGTATTTGCCTTCTGATGTAAGCGAATTTAATAAATAAATAACCCTACAGCTAGAGATCAACCAGTGAGCTTCCTGGCTAATTGGGAATTTAAACTCAGGTCTCAGGTCTTTGACTCACCAGCTGTACAGCTATATACCAGGTGTGAACCATCCCTTCCGTGACCTCTTGTTGGAGTGAGTGACTCAGCATACCTGGACATTGGGAGGGGGGCGTGCTACATCACTCTTTGTATAGGTGTTACCTCTTTGTAGGGTTGCCAGATCCAGATTGGGAAATACCTGGAGATTTGGGGATGGAGCCTGGGGAGGACAGGGACCTCGGTGGAGTACAATGCCATAGAGTCCACCCTACAAAGCAGCCATTGTCTCCAGGGGAACTGTAGTCTGAAGATGAGCTGTAATTCTAATTCCGGGGGATCCCCAGGTCTCACCTGGGGGCTGGCATCTCTGTCTCACTGAATGGGATGCCTCTCTTTGTCTTAACCTGGGAGCTGCCTTCTGACCCCTCCTCTCTTTCTTGCTTTGTCCTCTCACTATCTGCACATGGCCTTCCGTAGGGACCCATGTCTCTCCTGTAAATACGGTGCCCTCCTACTCCCATTCACATGGTGCCGGATAAGATGGCCATATCTCTTTAAGATTAAGTTGTATTGTTTCTATACACCTGAAAAGGATTGAGAGAGGCACTCCTTCCTCTCTCCATTTTTAAGCCTTCTTCCCTGCAGGTGGGGGGCTTGTGTTATTCTTGAGGATACTACTGAATAAACAAGGTCAGGGACCTGAACTGTCCTGTACTTGTGTGTATTGGTTGTGGGTCTCCTCGTCGCTGGAAGAGTTACACCACTCTCTACTGAAAGACATTACACGGTGCTCATCTCCGTTTCAAAGCCGAAGAGCCAGCGCTGTCCGAAGACGTTTCCGTGGTCATGTGGCCGGCATGACTAAACACCAAGGCGCACGGAACGCTGTTACCTTCCCACCAAAGTGGTACCTTTTTATCTACTTGCAATTTCTTGCTTTCAAACTGCTAGGTTGGCAGGAGCTGGAACTAGAGACGGGAGCTCACTCCGTCATGCGGCACCTGGGTCTCGAACTGCTGAACTACCGACCTTCCACAGCCTGCTTTTCAGCGTCTTAACCACTTGAGCCACCGCAGCTCCCTCTGTGAGCTACTGGCATTGAAACGGTGAGCGAGCGATTTGGCTACTGCATAAATTAGTTTGCTCTGGAGCCATCCTTCCTGAGCCAAGACAAAAATGTGTGAGCCGGAGGCTGAAAAACTGTGAGCTACCTCACACTAATTCAGCTTAGAGGGAACACTGTGAATCGTATCATGCTTCTACGAGTGGGCAAATGCTGCTGTATTAACCAAATCTCCCACTACCTATTTGGCTACGACCCTCTTGGTATGTTTGCCTTTATTCACCTCAATACCAGAAAAAAAAGAGAGAGAGAGAGAGAGAAAAAACCTGGCTCCTTCTCCGTAGGCCTTGAGGTGGCTGCGCTGAACCTACCTAGCTCAGTGTGATACTCCCCCAGGGGCCAGACTAGTCTATTTTGGCGTCCCTCGCGTGTCTGAGGCGGCTTCCTGCCATCAGACAATAGCCCTGGAAGGGGACTGGAGGGAGGGGGGGGATGAAGAGGGACACCTAAGCCCAGGCCCGGGACCCCACACCCTGCCATCACCCTGGCAGCCCGCAAGCTGCCAACTGGACGAGGTCCAAGGCTAATCCTCGGAGGCCTATCCAAAACACAGGAACCCATCCGGGAATGATCTTCCCCGCGAACAATGAGAGTCTGAGAGGAGGGAGCTCCCTGCGGTGGGATTAAGGCTGACAGGACGTGCGGAGCCAGCGGGCCAGGCAGCCAGCCGCGGAGATAAGACGCCACCGTGAACAATAGTAGGAATTGGAAGGCTGCGGGCTGAGGCGTGCACCACCCAGACTTTGAAGAATGGGCTTTGGGCCTGGATGTTAACAGCAGCGGGCAGGCTCTGGCGAGAGCTGGCGAGCGGCAGGACAGGGGGAAGACGTTGATGTGGTAACAAGATCCCTCCCCCACAACCGCCTAGAGCAGGCCTTTTTGGGGGGGGGGCATTACTGGGTTTCGAGAGCAGCTCTTTTGGACCCCAGGTTTCACTTGAGTGTGTGTCTGCACGAGTGGTTTTTTCACAAAGGCCTTGCTGAACTATAACTCTGCAGATCTCTTTCCAAGCCTGCTTGGTTCTAAGGGCCTGCCGACACACAGACTAGTCCTCACCAGTGTTCCCTCTAAGCGGTGGAGCCTTGTGAGCAAAAATTCTACTTCGTGAGCTGCCGGCATTAAAGTTGTGAGCGAGCTATTTGACTGCTGCATAAATGAGTTGGTTCTGGAGCCATCCTTCCTGAGCTGAGACAAAAATGTGTGAGCCAGAGGCCAAAAAACTGAGCTAGCTCACACTAACTCAGCTTAGAGGGAACACTGGCATAGTGTGGGATGAGGGTTTGCTAGCCTGGAGAGTTTGGGGGTGGAGCCTGAGGAGGGCGGGGTTTGGGGCATAAGGACATAGAGTCCAACTTCCAAAGCGGCCATTTCCTCCAGGTGAACTGATCTCTCTCGCCTGGAGATCATAGCAGGAGATATCTCCAGCCGCCACCTGGAGATTGGCCACCCTGTGTGGGATGCAGGGCTGCCAACTCGGGCTTGGAGAAATTCCTGGAGATTTGGGGGCAGGGCCTGGCCAAGGTGGTGTTTCAGGAAGGGAGGGGTATGCTCTCACTGTAGGACTTCCATTACTCCTAGACTCGATGGTATCATAGTTTCAAAGGGAAGGCTCATGGTACACTAGACGGAGCTGCCATTTCCTCCGAGGGAACTAATCTCTGTAGCCTGAAAATCAACTGTCATCCCAGGAGAACTCTAGGCCTCACTCTGAGGTTGGTAGTTTGGAGGTAGAAATTAATCTCAGACCCTCCATGCACTGCTTCTAAAATGTGTTGTGTGAACCCTCTCTAAATATAAAAGAACCTAAGAAAGTGCTCAGCCTGCTTAAATCAAAGGTCCAGGATTATGTTTCCAACAAGGATGACCAGATGTTGGGAAGGGTACAAGCAAGGCATGAAAGCAGGAGCCCTCCTTTGTTGTTTATCACCAATATCTGCTAATCAGGTATACTACCTCAAGTGGTTAAGATGCTGAACTGCAGGCTGTGGAAGGTCGGTAGTTCAGCAGTTCGAGACCCGGGTGCCGCAGGACGGAGTGAGCTCCCGTCTCTAGTTCCAGCTCCTGCCAACCTAGCAGTTCGAAAGCAAGAAATTGCAAGTAAATAAATAGGTACCGCTTGGGTGGGAAGGTCACAGCGTTCCGTGCGCCTTGGTGTTTAGTCATGCCGGCCACATGACCACGGAAACGTCTTCGGACAGCGCTGGCTCTTCGGCTTGGAAACGGAGATGAGCACCGCAACCCTAGAGTCGGATTCGACTGGCTTTCGAGCAAGGGAACCTTTACCTTTACCTTTTTACCTCTGCGTATGGAGGTTTCATGTAGTCCTTGTGGCTCATTGTTGCCACTGATAGATCTATCCACCATGAATGACATGTAAGCTTGTGGGCATACATACACTGTGGCAGTGAATTCCACAAGTTAATTCTTTATTGTGTGAATAAGTACTTCCATTTTTAGGTCCTGAACCTACTGATAACCAACTGAAAGGAGTGACAGTAGGTTCAGGAACTAAAAATGGAATAGCTACTCACACTGTACATGTGTTTTGTACATCGTGCCTTGTCTTTAGAAACAGAGGTATACTGCCTCTGAACATGGAGGTTACATTCCAGGTTATTATAGCTTGACACCACTGATAGCTCAAACCTAGAATTTTTAAAAGCCGTTTATAACTAGCAGCTAACACAATATCCTATGTCAGTGAATCCAGTCAGCTAACCGTGTATTTGTTACATGAAGTTTTTCCCTTTTGTTAGGTGCCTTCTTAAAGCATTTGAACTTTTCTCCCAAAGTTGGTGTGTGTGTGTGTGAGAGAGAGACAGACAGACAGACAGACAGACAGACAGACATTTTTAATGTGCTTGTATTGGGTTTTAAAACCAGCTGATGACTGTATAGTAAGTTGGATTTGTAATTGCATTTCAGCCCTTTGTGTCACCTATAAACAGACAGTCTATGCGGGGTACAATTATCCTCTTCCATAGATCTGCATATGTTTAAGAATGTTATTATAGTGAAGTGTGGCTGGGAAAAACACCTTCCTTTTTCAGAGATGATGGTTTCCTTCACTGATCCTCCAGTTCCCCAGCGGAACTGACCAAGGGTCCATTGTCCAAATTTTGAGTTCAGTGGCATCTTTAAGACCGACAAAGGTTTATTCAAGGTATGAGCTTTTGTGTGCATGCACACTTTTTCAAATACATTGGAATGGAAGGTGATAGTTCAAACTTATAGACAGAAGCTGAACAGCAAATTAGCATGTAATATGTTTGTTTGCTGTTCAGCCTCTTTCTATAAGTTTGAACTGTCACCTTCCGTTCCAATGTATTTGAAAAAGTGTGCATGCACACAAAAGCTCATACCTTGAATAAACCTTTGTCGGTCTTAAAGGTGCCACCGGACTCTAAAATTTGTTCTACTGCTTCAGACCAACATGGCTGCCCAACTGGATCTATGTCCATTGTCCGTTTCACTTGGGCAGATATCTGTCACAATCTTCCCTTCTCTACTCCCAGGGCTAAACTACCTGTTACCAGAGAGTAAAGGTAAAGGTAAAGGTTCTCTTGCTCGAAAGCCAGTCGAATCCGACTCTAGGGTTGCGGTGCTCATCTCCGTTTCAAAGCCGAAGAGCCAGCGCTGTCCGAAGACGTTTCCGTGGTCATGTGGCCGGCATGACTAGACACCAAGGCGCACGGAACGCTGTTACCTTCCCACTGAAGTGGTACCTATTTATCTACTTGCAATTTCTTGCTTTCGAACTGCTAGGTTGGCAGGAGCTGGAACTAGAGACGGGAGCTCACTCCGTCCTGCGGCACCCGGGTCTCGAACTGCTGAACTACCGACCTTCCACAGCCTGCAGTTCTGCGTCTTAACCACTTGAGCCACCGCAGCTCCTACCAGAGAGTACTGATCTCCAAACTTTTCTTTAAAAAAACCCACAAAAAAACATAATAGAGGCCAGGGGAAGAGAGAAGTAGAGTTGGTAGGTTTATCTTTCCCCCTTGCACTGTTTTCCTGATCTAAAGCCCCCCTCACCAGATCCTGTTTGCTCCACAGGAAGGAAAAAATGAGGGCATGATAAGAGACTTCTGTATCTGCTTCTCCCACTGATCGGACTACAGTTTGGAGGGTGTGATTTAGATCAGGGAAACAGCACGGAGGAAAGAGTTAAATGCCCCCCATCACTTCTCTGATCAAATTAGCAGTTCCCTGAATGCATTGACTTGACAAGCCAATCATGGATCTCCCTGAGGCAAAACTCATAAGGGGGAAGTCCTCTCAGTTCTGCATCCTCCATTTCTTTCACAGGCTTTCCTTTTGCTGAGTCTGACTGATTTTCCCTGAATTTGTCAGTTTCCCTGGACAGCAGGGGTGGGTGGGGGGTTGTCATGGTGGTGAAAGTAATGATGGTAAGATGGGTTGACAGGATATCTGTAGGCCTTCCATCCAAATCCAGTCACAGGCCAGTGTAGTGGGAAGTAGGCCTATGGGGAAATGTCTTCTCCCACACTACTTTGAAGAGAGTGCGGCAGCGTTTAAAGTGGGAAAAGAAATATGGTGTGGTATGTATTGTGTGCAGTTCTGGAGGCCTCACTTCAAAAAGGATGCGGACAGAATGGAGTGGGTGCAGAGGAGAGCGATGAGCATGATCCGGGGAGGGGGGGCCTGGAGACCAAGCCCTGTGAGGAAAGGCGGAGGGACTTGGGAATGTTCAGTCTGGCGAAGAGGAGGCTGAGGGGGGACATGATGGCTCTCTTGAAGTATTTGATGGAGAGCTGTTCCTGTGGGCAGCAGAGGATAGGACTCAAAATAATGAGTTGCAATTAAGGGCAGAAAGGTACCGTCTGGATCTTAGGCAAACCCTTTTTACAGTCAGAGTTGTGCAACAGTGGCATCAGCTGCCTAGGGAGGTGGTGAGCTCCATCTCGCTGGCAGTCTTCAAGCAGCGGCTGGACAAACCCTTGTCAGGGATGCTCTAGGCTGAACCTGCATTGAGCAGGGCCTGTATGGCCCCTTCCGACACTGTGATTCTATAATTCTGTGTGGTGATGCACATTGACCAAAGTGTGTGTGGGGATCCCCCAAACGATCATTAAAGCGAATCAAACTGCCTGCGTAGGTTCAGCCTACGTACACTGCATATGCGGAACCAGGTGTGCGTCAAATGCGTATACCTATTCCCATTCAGAGAGAGTTGGACTATAAGAGACTGCATATGCGGAAACAGGTGTGCATCAAATGTTCCCATTCAGAGAGAGTTGGACTATAAGGAAGGCCGAGCGCCGAAGAATAGATGCTTTTGAACTATGGTGCTGGAGAAGACTCTTGAGAGTCCCTTGGACTGCAAGAAGATCAAATCAGTCAATCCTAAAAGAAATCAACCCTGACTGTTCCCTGGAAGGCCAGATAATGAAACTGAAGCTCAAATACTTTGGCCACCAAATGAGAAGGGAGCACTCACTGGAGACGACCCTGATGCTGGGAAAGATTGAAGGTCAAAGAAGACGGGGACGGCAAAGGATGAGATGGTTAGACAGTGTCATAAATGTGACGAACATGAAGTTGAGCCAACTTCAGAGGACGGTGGAAGACCGGAAGGCCTGGCGTGATCTGGTCCATGGGGTCACAAAGAGTTGGACTCGACTGTGTGACTGAACAACAACAAAAATTCCCATTCAGAGTTGGCTCTGCCGGCGTGCTTTGTGCAGTTACGAATGAGGAAAAGACAAAGCCCTGTAAAGGGCGACGAATATTAGATGCTTCTTTAATACTCAAAGCCATCTTC
Organism: Gekko japonicus; assembly: GCF_001447785.1. Classification (NCBI taxonomy): domain Eukaryota; kingdom Metazoa; phylum Chordata; class Lepidosauria; order Squamata; family Gekkonidae; genus Gekko; species Gekko japonicus. Next base: position 410,392 of record NW_015160887.1, on the reverse strand, counting down.
TGTTACCCTCTTCCCACATCAAACCCCCTAAATAGGCCTTACGGGGAAGGATCGAGCTTGGGAGTGCGATGGGAAGGCGCCGTGGTCTGGCGCCGTATGGTTGATCTGTCTGGTTCCCCGCCTGGCTCCCGCTGGATCCTGGTGGCTTACCCGTGTTGTGTGCCCTCAACTCGCACCCAGTCAAATAATAGACCCTGTGTTTGGGATAGCAGAGCCGGGGGAGAAGAGGGGAAAAGAAAACCCGGGGACAGCAAGTGCTGAGCCGAGACTAAGGACTGCCTAGAGAAGCATTTATTTTGATTAGCAGCTCTTGGCCCAGGATGCTGCTTCAGTGAGCCGATTCTGTTTACAGAAAGGGGTTTGCTCCAGTGTAGGTTACGCAAAGGCCGAGCTTCCCTGCAGGAGACAAAACAAGCTGGTGGGAGAAAACACGAAGACTCAGGTTAGACACGATGCCAACAGTAGTGGCCTCTGAGGCCCTTAACAAGCCGCAAGACAGTAGCAGCAACAACAACAGATATCCAGCCATCCTGTCTTTTATGGGGGCATGCTCAGAATCACTTAGTGTGGATTAACTTCTGAGGGCTATTTGTGTTAAATCCATTGCAGGAAAAGCAAAACATCAACCTTACGGTACCTTAAAAAAGACAATCGGATTTATTTAGCGCAAGTGTTGGTGGACTCGAAACCACTTCATCAGATTTGATAAAGTGGGCTCCAGTCTATGAAAGGTCCTTTAAAAAAATCAGCACTGCCGTCTGAGTAACATGAACAGATTTGCCTTTACGGGACAGGAGCCAGGCCTATGGGAAAAGAATACTGAAGTTCCTTAGCTACGATAGAGGTTTCTTTAGTGGGAGCTAACAGTTAAGCAAGGCCAGTGTTAAGTTGCTCACTTAACAAAAGCAGTCAGAGAGTGATTCAGCAAGAACACAACTTTATTCTTCAGAACGCACACAACTCTAACACGGATCAACATCTGTCCTGCTTTTAAACATTCCCGGCTAATGTAGCCACACCCACTTTACAGAAACCAACCAATGAGGTTGAAATGATAAAGACCAATCACGAACGTTCCCGCTATGCCCTAGTGGACTTTGACTTTGGTGTTCTCTCCTCCATTAAATAGAGAGAAAAGTGAGCAGGGTCAGCCCAACCATATAGGCAACCTAGGGCTACAGAATTTCAGGGGTGCCCACAAGGCAACTGTGCCCCAGACTTACCAGCAAACTGGAAGGTAGCAGGGTGGGTCAGCAGCATGAACCTCCTACCACCATGGTCTATCCCTGCTTCCTAGGGTGTCAGTGCATGAGGATGGCAGACAGGCAGGATGCCCTGCCAACACTGTATGCAGCATAGGAGGCAGAGCCTCCTAGGATGCCATAGCAGATAGGAACCACAGGGATGGGGTTGAAGACCAGCACAGAGAAGTGTGTGGTCTATTGGGCAGGAACATCCTTTTGCAGAACCCTCATAAGCAGCCAGTGAGGAGGCTGAGAGAGTGGTAAAGGGTGGAGCTGGAACACTTCCGTTACAGTCTCTATTAGTGAGTGAATGCCATGCTACTGGGCATAACAGCTGCTCCCCCCTCTTCCTCCTTTCATCCCCTCTGCCAAAGCTTAGGCACAAAGCTGCAGGTGGTGGCAACCTCTTGACACAAGAGGGCAGCTAAGGAGCCTGGATCAGAGGAGGAGGAGGATAAGCTGTTCAGTGTGGGAATTTTGGCACCTCCTTTGGTGCCCTAGGTGATCACTTATGTTTGCTTAATGGTCAGACTGTCCACATCCTCAAGCAGTTAACTGAACTCCCCTTTCAACATCCCCTGCACATGGACTCAAATGCTGCATCAACAAAAAAAGCTATTCATTTTATATATTCTGTCTAACTTTTGTTCTTCATAGGACTCTTTTTAGAGGGGAAGGTTGCATAAGGAAAGGCGAAGTGTACAGAAATTAAGGTACAGGGTTTCATTTCTCACAAGGCAGATATGAGAGCAAAAAAGATGGTGAGGAGTCTGGAGACGAAGTCCTATGAGGAAAAGTTGAAGGAGCTGGGTATGTTTAGCTTGGAAAGGAGACGACTGAGAGGTGATATGATAACCATCTTCAAGTACTTGAAGCGCTGTCATCAAGAGGAAGGTACAGAGTTGTTTTCTGTTGCCCCAGAAGTTTGGACCAGAACCAATGGGTTGAAATTAAATCAGAAGAGTTTCCTGACAGTTGAATGGTTCCTCAGTGGAACAGACTCCCTCGGGAGGTGGTGGGCTTCTTTGGAGGTTTTCAAACAGAGGCTAGATGGCCATCTGGCAGCAATGCTGATTCTGTGAACATAGGCAGGTCATGAGAGCAAGGGCAGGGAGGGTTGCCTCAGTGCTTAGTTCTTGTGGCCCTTTCTTACACGCCCAGGGAAATGCTGACTGCCACATTGGGGTCAGGAAGCAATTGTTCTCCAGGCCAGTCTGGCTGAAGATCCTGGAGAGTTTTTTGTCATCTTCCGGGCATGGAAGAGGGGTCACTGGGGCATGTGGGGGGAGGTAGTTGTGAATTTCCTGCATTGTGCAGGGGGTTGGACTAGATGACCCTGGAGGTCCCTTCCAACTCCATGATTCTAACACAGATGGCCTTTGGAGACAGGAGGTAGTTGTGGGAGTGGGGAGTCAGGGGTGTGCCTCCTCTCCCGGACCTCCACTAGACTCAAGGAAGCCACTCAAGGCCAGTTCTGGGTTTTGAGGATCCCTGAACAGAGAGTGCTTAGAGGACACCACCCCCTCCTCTGCCCACTACCAGGACCCCAGCCCGCCCCTCCCTTCTTCTCCCTCCGTCTAACCCGCACCTGTTGTGCCGTCTCCCCCTGTCTGCTCTTCGCCCCCTCCACCGCTCACACCCCCAACCACCTACAGGCCTTTCCCCCAGTGGCACTCGGTGGTGTGCGCCGATGGGAGTGCCATCGCTGTGACTATCCACCACCTGCACACTCTCTCCTGGCAGTGCTGGGCAGCCAGGAGCAGAGGAGGCAGAGTACTTGCAAGCGAGAGGATGAGGGAAGGGTTCAGAGGCAGCTAGCGGAGGAGCTTTGTGGGTGGGGGTTAGTGACAGTGGGCTTTGGCAGAAGCCCTGGGTCCCGGCAGATGCTCCACCTCAGGGTATGCTGACCCCGGCCTTGTAGCCTCTCCAGCCTCTTGCTGTTCAGTGGTAGCAGCAGGGTGCTGTGCTGCCACCAAAGGGCTGCAGAACTAGGTAGCGGCAGCACAAGTTTGCACCTCTTCCTGAAAATATCAACGTGTAATAATTTAAAAGAAAACTGTTCTAAGATGATGTATAGATGGTATATGACACCAAAAAAGATTGCAAATATAAATAGTAATATGTCAAACAAATGTTGGAAATGTAAAAAAATGGAAGGCTCCTTTTATCATATGTGGTGGACATGTGACAAAGCAAGAAGTTATTGGGCTGAGATCCATAAAGAAATGGGAAAAATTGTAAAATGTAACTTTAAGAAAGAACCTGAAATATTGCTGTTGGGACTTAAAATGGAAGAAGTTAATGTGCAGAAAAGAACTTTGATGTGGTATATGATCATAACTGCTAGAATGACTTATGTGCAATGTTGGAAACAAGACAGAATCCTGGAAATCGGGGAATGGATAAAGAAATTACTATTCATGGTTGAAATGGACAAAATGACAGGGAAACTTAAGAACCTTGAAGCAGAAGAATTCTATGCAGACTGGAAAGACTTTAAAGAGTATTTAGAAAAATATTGGGATGTAAAGGACAATTTAATTTGCTTTGACAATTACTGAAAAAATTAATGTTATTAAGAGGAAAGTTAATTAAGAGAAAATAGTAGTAGAAGGAAATGTTACCGGTAGACTATGATTAAAAGATAAGTGGAAAATGGAAAAGAACTAAGAAATGGGCTGGAGGTTGGAGCACTGTGGGAAGCCGGGTGGGGGGGGAGAGGAGAAAGAATGTATAATAAAAAATATGTTGTGTATTTGAGCTAATAATATATCCTAATAAATTGTTTTTTTGGGGAAAAAAAGTTTGCACCTCTTCCAAATGGACTCTGCAGCTCACCTTGAATCCAGCCTGGGAGATGACGACGGGCCACCCCTGTTGCTTCCTCCCACACAGCTACCCGCCTGCCACATTGGCACTCCAAGCGCCCACACTGGCCACGTGGGCAGGGAGCCCACTTGTTGTTAGGAGCTGGTCCCTCAAGGGCTTTGTTCCGTTACCCAGAAGACCTTGGGGGAAGGCTGACCCCGCTCAGCTGAGGGAGGCAGCAGAATGGTGTGGATGAGTGTGAGAAGAAACAGCCATTTGAGTTTGGCAGAGACTGAGAGGTACAGCTGGGAGCCTTGGCATTGTAGGATATTTTTCTTTCTGGGGATCCAGCGTGAGGTGTTGGATCTGCTGCCCTGTGGGTGCCCCTCTTTGTCTAGATCTGTGACCCACTTGTGTATCTGTAAACTAAGCAAACATTAAAACGGTGTCACGTGTCTCCTTTGCTGGCCTGCAGCTAGATTTGAACGCAGGCCCCACAAAGGGAAGTCACCTGGGCCACACAGCACCTGGAACTTCTTGCCACTTGAGGAATTGGGGAGTGTGTAACTTATTTTCTTCATTTCTACCTAGAGGGGACCCAGAGGGATTTATATTATTCTCCTCTCCTCCATTTTATTCTCTATGTGGTAGGTGAGGCTGAGAGCTTGTGACTGGCCCGAGGTCACCCAGCAAACTTCCATGGCACAGTGGGGATTCGAACCTGAGTTTCCTAGACCCTAGCCCTACATTCTAATCACTAAACCGCACAGGCTTACTTGAGGAATTGGGAAGTTTGTAGCTGTAAGTTAGTTATGTCTCCTTTTTTTGGGGGGGTGTACTTCTGGTGACCCCCACTGGGCCTTGGATGTTCAGAGGAGTGGCTTGCTATTGCCTGACTCTGTGTCCTGGCCCTGGTATTCCTTGGAGGTCTCCCATCCAAGTACCTGTCAGAGTTGATGCTGCATAGCTTTCAAGATCTGACGAGATCGGATTTGCCTGGGCTATCCAGGTCAGGGCAGTTATGTCTCATTAACTTTTGCCATTCTGTTGTGCTTGCAGTCAGCACAGCGAAGAACGGCAATATGAAGAATGATGCCCTTTAAAAAGAATTGTTTATCATTTTATTATTTCACACATTTTTACGCAGCCTTTCCACCCGATCAGGCTCTACATAAAAAAAATTAACACATTTGAGCAATTAAAAGCACAGAATGATAAAACAATTCAATTAAAACATAAAAAGCATATTGTTTAAAATGCAGTAAATAAAATCTTATTTAAAATATGGCTGTGAGGGGTGGGTTTCATTATATATCACTCTGTGCATTGAGAATTCTCGGGTGCCGTGTAGCCTGGATTAATAATATGGGGGGAGGGGGAAGGTTATGATCTTGCTCATGTGGCATTCAGGTTATATGTTTTGAAGCAACCGATACTAACGAAAAATATTCGTTCGCTGGCAAGCAAATCTGTTTTCAAGTATTCATGGGCAAAGGTGATCAGGAGGGTCAACATTTCTTGCAAGAGCTCAGTTCCCACCTTCTCAGTCAAACGGATGGAGCCAGAATTGTTCACAGAACAGTCGCTAAACCGAGCTTCTGAGACTTTGATCGCCCAGGGCCCTCCTTCTCTATGCCCTGAAGTCAGGGGGTGTGGCATATGCTAATGAGTTATGCTAATGAGTTCCCCTAGCTCTTTTTCTACGAAATGACCCCTGGGTACAGTGCTATGGACTCCACCCTCCAAAGCAGCCATTTTCTCCAGGAAACCTGATCCCTGAAATTTGGAGATGAGCTGTAATTCCGGGGCATCCCCAGGTCCCACCTGGAGGCCAGCCCAGGGAAGTTCATACCACGACACATTTATTAGTCTTTAAGGTGGAATCTTACAAATATTTGCTGACGGAAGCTGCTCCTTCCCACTTCCCACAGTAGTCTCCTATGATCTGTGGGTGGGTGGGATTCAGTGGTTGGGGGACCCTTGCAGGCAAAAAAGCCATGCAGGAAGGAGAGGGATCGGGTTAGATCAACCCTCCTCTTTCTTCTGTCAGTGGAATGTCCCTGGGGACCCCGCTCAGCATCTGTGGCTGCCAAGAGACCTTCTTGTGACTCTGCAGGTAACAGCAGAAGTTCAAGAAGCACATTTTAAAAAAAAAACACCAATAAGAATGCAAGGTACCCTGTTAGATCAGAGGCTTAAGATCTGAATGCACAAACGGTGTGAACTGACACACCGGCACAGTTTGCGAGCCTCCCAAACGGTATCCAGCCTGATAAAAAGTTCTGGGGAGCAAGGACGCTTGTACCTTAACTTGATGACATTTTGTTTGTCCCCCCGGAAAGGTATGACACTGCTGCTGTTTTTGGACGGTGGCCTCGGAGCCTCGTCGCCCTGCGTCTGACCCCTTAGCGCCGGGAGCTTCCTTCCCCCTTCCTGTCCAGACCCTATTCTCTGCTGTTTCCCCGGAGGGAGGAGAATCCCAGCTAGCCTAGCCTTGCGATTGGGCAGGGAAGCTGAGCCCAGCCAGAGATAAAAAGGTGGCCGTGAACATCCTGCCTGCCTGCCTGCAGCCGTCAGCATGAGCAGCCTGGCCTTGTACCGGGGCATCTACACCGAGGAGCGCTTCCAACAGGTCTACGGGGCCCCACAAACACCAGAGAGTGACCTGGCAGGGATGCTGAAGGACAGGCTGGCTCGGGGCTGCCACTGTTCCAGGGCTGCCGCTTTGCACTTCCTCCAGGGCAGGCTTCCCATTGCCCGCTGGCTGCCTAGGTACCGGCCCAGGAAGTGGCTTCTGGGGGATGTGGTTGCAGGGCTAACCGTGGGGATTGTGCACATCCCACAAGGTGAGTTTGGGGCCCATGGGTGTCGAGACATTGCAGAACCCAGTGTCAATTGTGATCCCAAAACGGCTCGTCTTGGAGCAACGCCTAGAAAAGCCAGTTCTTTTCTGCACAAACATTTCTTGGAGAATTAACAGCGGGGTAAATCTTCCCCTAATCTGGAAAGACGTATTGAGTGGGGGCAGCAAAAAATAAAATTGAGATAGTCAGAAATCTGGGGAGGGGGCACATGTCAGTCTTATGTATCATCCCTGTTCCTTGTCTGTCCCTGTGTATATCATTTCCCTATCAGGTTTTCCTAGATTTTTATTTGTTCTGATCCCCCATTTGCCCATACTTGATTTCTGCTTCCTACCTGCAGGACATTCAGAGAATTCCAGTCTCTTTTTTTTGAGGTTCTGTTTCCCGCCTTCCCAATCCATTTGTGCTGGGCTCTGATGCATGCCCCGATTGCCATGGGACTCAAAAGTTCCCACTCTGTCCCATGGACTTCCTGGGGGGGCGTTAATCTCAAACCCCTTCTTGTATACCTCTGAGTTTCTAATGTCTTCCTCCCTCCCTCTCTGTATCTGACACTTTGCACACCTTCCAGTATCAACCTCTGCCCACCAATCAACCTCTAAGCTGTGGAGTCGTGTGAGCAAAAATTCTACTTTGTGAGCTACTGGCATTAAAGTTGTGATCGAGCCATTTGGCTACTGCATAAATTAGTTTGCTCTGGAGCCATCCTTCCTGAGCTAAGACAAAAACGTGTGAGCTGGAGGCTAAAAAACGGCGAGCTAGCTCATGCTAACTCAGCTTAGAGGAAACACTGCTGCCCACCTCCTCCATTAACTCCCGTCTCTGCTCCTCCAAATGCCCCCAATCCTCCCTCCCTGATTCACATACTTTTCCTGGCCTTGAAGAGGATTTGTTGCTTCCTTTCCGCATGCCCTGCCGCTGCTCATCTCCTCCTGTTCACTGACTTATGCTAGGAGCTGCTCTGTCTGTTATCTCCCCGGTTCTTTTGCTAGAGTGTGGAGGAGGCAGCTGTGACGTGGCGTGGGGGGGAGAACACAACAGCCCTGAATTGTTGGATGTCTTCCCGTGATTTCTCCTTGGCCTTTGTTAAGGTGGAGCCTTTCTACCTCCGTCGCCAGCTCAACCTTAGGTAGCTGGGCTTAATGGAGCATGCATCAGTGATTTCCTAGTCAGGGCTGATTTGCCGAGTACTATGTACTTACAGGTTGGAAGATTTTCTGTTAGAAGAAGAAGAAGAGTTGGGCTGATTTCGCACTAGAGGTGCCTCGCGGTTGCGCCGCCGTTTGCCCCGACACTATTGGTCAATTTCACACCCGAAGCTGCAGGGCTGCATTTTGACTCGCGGCTTCGCCCGATTTCCCCCGCAGTTTCGTGATCCTGTTTTTTGAGGGTTACGAAACTGCGGAGGAAATCGGGCGAAGCCGTGTCTTACAATCACCTTCGCCTCTTCTCCCCACAACAGACACCCTGTGAGGTAGGTGGGGCTGAGAGGGCACTGAGCAAGGCTCCCTCTAAGCTGTGGAGTCCGGTGAGCAAAAATTCTACTTGGTGAGCTACTGGCATTAAAGTTGTGAGTGAACAATTTGGCTGTTGCATAAATTAGTTAGCTCTGGAGCCATCCTTCCTGAGCTAAGACAAAAATGTGTGAGCAACTGAGCCAGCTCACACTAACTCGGCTTAGAGGGAATGCTGGCTCTGAGAGAACTGCTCTGAGAGAACTGGGACTGATCCAAGGTCGCCCAGCTGGCTTCATGTGGAGGAGTGGGGAATCAAACCCGGTTCTCCAGATTAGAGTCCACCACTCTTAACCATGACACCAAGCTGGCATTCCCCATGACTGACACCTGTGCAAACCACACAGGGATGGATGGAGCTAATCCCTCTGACTGCTGTTAGTCCAAATGGGAGATCAGAGTTGGCAAAAATGTAAAGTTGTCCTTCAGCCTAGGCTGGTCTGTTATCCCACCTCCATCTGGGGCAGCTGCCTCATTTATCGGTACATTATCTTCCTTTCTCCCTGATTATCTTGTATCAGGTCAATCTCCTCCAGTGCTCAGAAGGGCCACAGGGGGCATCTCAAAGAGCTACATGTGGCTCCCAAGCCACTGAGTGGCTATCAGTGGGTTAGAGTGTCACACTAGGATCTGGGAGAACCAGGTTCGAATCCCCACTCTGCCATGGAAGCTTGCCGGGTGACCTTGGGCCAGTCACACACTCTCAGCCTAGCCTTCTTCATAGGGTTGTTGTGAGGATAAAATGGAGGCGAGGAGAATGTTGTAAGCCACTTTAGGTCCCTGTTGGAGAGAAAGGTTCAATATACGTTAAATAAATAAATATAAATCAAGTTGATTAATTAATCCACTATACAATACTGGGTTCCATAAGGAGAGAGATACTGCTCTGCACGTACCACTTTCTTGTCCTACAGCTGAGTACCAATTTGATGCCTTCTGCCTGCCGCATAAATTTGAACAGCATTGTGCTGATTGGTCTCCCTTTCTAGAGGTTTTACCTTTCCCCCAACATCCTCCTTTAGTGCTACAAATTGCGAGGGGAAAGGAAACTTCCAACTGGACTCAGCCCAAATAAGACAAATATTGTATCAGTTACATACAGTTAGCTGGTAATTACCATATCAGCTGAAGATAGCGAGTGTAAGGGAATGTTAACTTGTAAACACGAGTAATGAAACCCCGATGGTCACTGTTGCTTAGTAAAGGTAGTTCTGGAGTGTGGAATTTTCAAAGATAAATGCATTTAGAATTCTGGAGTTGGGGAGGAGCTCAGAAAAAAACATTGCTTCCTTCTTCACCGCACATAATTTTCAAACTCTATCTATCTATCTATCTATCTATCTATCTATCTATCTATCTATCTATCATCTATCTATCTATCTATCTATCTATCTATCTATCTATCTATCATCTATCTATCTATCTAAAGCAGTAATTAGAGATTCAGTTACCCACTGCTTTCTACTTACTGGCTCTTCAGGGCTACAGGTAGAACGCTTGCCTAATTCTGCTACCTGGGATCTGATCTAGAGATACCAGGCACCGAACCCAAGACCTTCTATGTGCAAAGCATATAATTTACTCTCGAGGGCAGGGATATGGATAAAGTTGAATTCATGGGGCTCTTTGCTCCAGGAGAAAAGCACAGATCCTATTATGCAGAGGAGGAAATGTTTGGTATGGATATAAACACCAGGAGGAGTCTTGAGGTACCTTAAAGAAGAGCAAGCTTTATTGTGGCGTAGGGCTCAGTTCTTCAAGCGAAGTCATAGGCGTTTTCCAGACTTCCAAAGTTCCATTCTCATTCCCTGATGTTACTGGGTTTTTTCCCTTGTGTCCAGACAAATTCCTATCACAAATATCTCAACGCTGTCCCAGTTCTTCCCCATTTTCCCTGTTCCTTTTAAAACTGGTTTCTCCCACACTTTTTGTTTTCATTGCAAAATGAATTCGCAAGAAAGCTTCTATCTTGGAATCTGAACATTTCCCCCCGACTTGAGGATTGCTGCCCAAACCTGCCCAGAGAGGGCGTTTTGGGGGTTTTCTTTTTAATTTGCATGCCAGCAGAGAAACGTTTCAGCCCTGGAAGACACCTGCACTGAAATAAGCAGTGCCGACACCAGCAGCCAATCATTTCATTCAAACTCCAGAACAAATTATTACACGTCCCTGGCTGCATTCAGACTGGCAGTTTGGCTCGATATAGCTGTGTTCCCCAAACATATTAAACCAGCAGGGTCACACAGCCACATCTATTAAACCAGCAGGGTCACGCAGCCACATCTGTCAGCCATTCCCCAGTCGTACGCACCCCGTCGTATGATGAGTTGGAAATGGAGTAAATAGACGCCACACAAAATGTGTTGTTTTCTGTTCCCCGTGCATTCGTCGCATGTGGCCAGATGTCTGCATCTGGGGGAGCACACACAGAACGGATTGGCAGTCTGAACCTGCAGATCCATTTTCACCACGGGGGGGGGGAGTGTCTGCCTGTATGCACATATGTGCATGGACCTGCCTGCGTTTTTAAAAAAACGACCAGGCAGCACACTCCGTGGCTGAGGTGCTGCAGTAATGTGGATGTGTGCCCACAGAATGGCTACACGGGTAACCCGCAGGAGTGTGTGATGTCTGGTTGGTATGCCCCGTGGGCCGCAGCACTTAAAAGCGCTACATTTAGAGGTGGCGCCATATCGCTTCAGGCTTCCAGTCTGTCCATAGCCCCTGGGTGCCATTTTCAAACACAGTTTAGTATCACTTTTTAGTCTTTCTTGGCAAGATCAGGTAAATTTCATGGAGGATACAGAGCACAGATGGTTTGAAGGTGTAGGGCCAGATTAAAAGGCATACCTGGCTAGGTGGCTCAGTTCATTCTCACTGAAACCCCTGATATTCACAGATCCACAAAGTTCAACAGCCAAAAAAACCCCTCAGAGCCATTTTCATTAGGGAAGGGGGGGAGGAATATCTTCGGATGCAAAGGGAGAAAGGAAACCCGCTCCGAGGGGAAGGGGGAATTCAGAACTTCTTCAAGTGCACTCGTCTCCTTGAGGCAACTGTAGCACTTCAGCGCATGCGCGAAACAAAAAGAGGGGAAAAGTAGAAAAGCAATCCTCAAATATGAATCCGAAGGGATGGAGGACTGTTGGGGAAAGACCAAATAAAAATGGTCTCACTTCACCGATAATGTCATAATTGGAACTGCCACGACGCTGATGAAAACACGAAAGGTGGCTGCAATCTGGAAAATGCCATAGTCATATAGAGGGTGGGAAATTGTGCACAGTAGGGTTAAAAGGCCATGAAGTCAATGAAGCAGGCTGGGACATACCTATGCAGGGCTGAAAAGTAAGCCATGTAAGCACGGATGGGACACTGGGTTACCTTCCACGCCAGTTCTGTTGGTTCAAAGATACAGGCAGCTTTGGTCGTTGTTGTCTGTAGGGCAGGGAAGTGGGGTCTTGCTCAGCTTGTGTTTTCCAGAGGTCGAACTTCCTAGCCTAATGAATGGGTTGCCCGGCCAGTCTTTTATATAACTTCTCCTGCGGTTGCTTCCCACAGGAATGGCCTTTGCCTTGCTCACCTCAGTGGCACCGGTCTATGGGCTCTACACTTCGTTTTTCCCTGCTTTACTGTACATGCTCTTTGGCACGGGGCGTCACGTGTCCACAGGTGAGCGAAATGTAGGACTCTGGTAGGATGCCGTAGCCCCCTTGGGGTAATGTTCTCATAGTGATCCACAGGCATCAATGTGTCTCTTTCTGAACCTGGGCATCTTGGAAGCTAGGGAGGATTGGCCCTCGTTAGGTCTTGGATGGGAGCCCACCAAGGAAGTCCAAGGCTGCTACGCAGAGGCAGGCAATGGCAAACCACCTCTGAACATCGCTTGCCTTGAAAGGCTTTCAGGGTAGCCGTAAGTTGGCTGCGACTTGACAGTACTTTCCACCACCATTTTCTCCCATACAAGCAAATACTTACCATTCACACCTATGGAGAAAAGCAGGGCTATTTTGGGGCAGGAACGCACAGGAACGGAGTTCCGGCTGGCTCCCGAGTTGGTCACGCCCAGCAGGAACTCATTAGCATAATAGGCCACACCCAACAGCTGAAAATCATTAGGATTGGCTACATTAGGGGTGTGTGGCTTAACATGCAAAGGAGTTCCTGCTACCAAAAAGCCCTGGGTTTTGACAACAAACAAGTTAAACAGTATAAGAAGCAAAAGGTGGGTGTGGCTGGACGACCACACTTCTGGTAACATAGGGGTGTGGCCTAATAGGCTAATGAGATGTGCTATCAGGGGTGTGGTGTAATATGCTAAGGCGTTTCTGCTGTTGGGTGTGGCCTGTTATGCTAATGAGTTCCTGCTGGGGTTTTTCTACCAAAAAAGCCCTGGAGAAAAGTAAGACCATTTGCTTGGTGACATCATTGCAGTGAGGATAAAATCTGCCCTCTGGCTTTCACGCTTGATCGACAGAGCTTCCCACACTGAGACGGAACCCTGCAATAAGGATAGAAATAGTATACCTCCCCCTCGCCCTCCAGCACTCAGTCTCTCAGAACAGTGGGTGCTTTGCTAATTAATAATAATATTAATAAATTTACTATGGAGCATTTGCTGACACAGGTATATATATTTTTTAATTAAGCAAAAATTTAAAAAACTGGGATTCACACCCTCCCATGAAAATTCGCTCAGAGCTTATTGGGAAGCCTGAGAATTCCTTCCCCACCCTGCGGGCCATGTCAGCTTTTCTGATTTTTTTAAAAAATGCACATGTAGCAAATTGTACTGAATGCTGAGTGTGGACATACGATGCCTCTCGGTCTATCGTCTTTCAGCCTGCTCTGCTTAATCCATCCAAATCCCTTGGAATACACAGTGCTTCAAATTTGTATATATAGAGAATGCTCCTAATTTGAAAAGATCCTCTGTTTGTTGTACGGGTGGAGGTAGGTACTGCTGTGGTATAGTGGTATAGTGGCACAGCAAAACAGGGATTAGAGAGGTTATAAAGGAGAGCTGTTGTGCGATGTAATCCAGTAAGGTAACACAGATATAAATTTGTTCCTTCCCCTCTTACACACATGTAGCTATTTTATACTGAGTTATTGGGCTCTTTTTGTAGCAGGTACTCATTTGCATATTACGTGACACACCCCTAATGTAGCCAATCCTCCAAGAGCTTACAGTAGCTCCTGTAAGAAGAGCTCTGTAAGCTCTTGGAGGATTGGCTACATTAGGGGTGTGTGGCCTAATATGCAAAGGAGTTCCTGCTACAAAAAGAGCCCTAGATTGGTCAGAATCGCCTACTCTAACTGGCAGCCGTTCTCCAGGGTCTCAAGTAGAGGTCTTCAACATCACCTCCTGATCCTTTTAACCGGAGATGCTGGGGATTGAACCTGGGACCTTTTTGCGTGCCAAGCAGGAGCTTTTCTACTGAGCCACAACTCCACCCATCTCGTCTCTCTCTCAACTCCCCAGGTACCTTTGCTGTGGTCAGTCTGATGACAGGCTCCGTCGTGGAGCGTTTGGTTCCTATACCCCTGCAGTCCAATGGCACGGACCCTGCTGAAGCAGCTTTGCTCGAGGGGCAGCGCATCGGTGTCGCCGCTGCCATGGCCTTCCTTATGGGGTTCCTCATGGTGAGTCAAGAGGTGCTGCTGGAACTCGATGGGGCCAGCCAAGATGTTTTCTCGAATACGAAGAGGTCTTCCCCAAAAGATCCCAAAAGGGGGCTTGGCCAAGAAGCTTGAACGAATGGTATGTTTGTGGTGCCTTGGGAAAATAGAAAATAGATCTGAACAGTGGCCAGGCAGATGAGCCTTTGGAAGCTTACCGTCAGGATGTGGAGGTCTCTCCTGTCGGTTGCCTTCAGCGTCTGGTAGTAGAATTTTTTTTTTGCATGTGGAGGTTCCATTAGCTGTCATGGTGGGCAGCCACTGACAGAGATATCCTCCATGGATTTGTCTCTTCCTTTCTTTTTTTGTATTTTTTAATATGTGTGTGAATGTGCGGGCACCTGGAAGTCATGGCGACCTCTGGTGACTGACCCCCTACTGGGGGCCGGGGGGATATTCAGAGAGGTGGCTGAATAAAGTCTGCCCACGCCTCCCAACTGCTGGTGTTTCAAGGAGGTCTCCCATCCAAGTACTTGCCAGAGTCGACCCTGCTTAGCTTCCGAGATTTGACAAGATTGGGCTTGCCTGGGCTATCCGGGTGAGGGCTGTCTCGTCTTTTCTTCAAGGCCATTGGCACATCTTGTGGCAATGAATTCCAAAAGCTAAATGTCCATTGTGTGAAGAATTTTTTTTCTTTTTGCTTGTTCTGAAGCTGGCAAAACAAATTCCAGACTTTGTATTGTATTGAAGTCTGTTATTCTGTGCAGGTGGGGAACCGGAGATCCAGGCTGGGAAATACCTGGAGATTTGTGGGGGGTGGAGCCTAAGGAGGGCAGGGTTTGGGGAGGGGAGGGACTTCAGTGGGGGTATCATGTCACAGAGTCCACCCTCCAAAACGGCCATTTTCTCCAGGGGAACTGATCTCCGTCACCTGAAGATCAATTGTATTAGCAGGAGATCTCCAGCCACCACCTGGAGGTTGGCATCTCTATCTACAGGGCTTGGGGGGAGGAGATGGTCTTCCCTGGAAAGTTAGCAGGATGCACCCCATTCCTTGTTTCATAGCAGTGTTGCGGACAAAGCTGCATTTAAAAAAGAACTAAATACTGTGCTAAGGAAACCCAAATTTTGCTACAAGAAAGCCATGTCTGTGACTTGTGTCAGAGGCAGGGCTTTTTTTTTGTAGATAAAGCCCAGCAGGAACTCATTAGCATAATAGGCCACACCCAACAACAGAAACTCATTAGCATATTAGGCCACACACCCTGACAGCACAGCTCATTGGCATATTAGGCCACACCCCCATGTTACCAGAAATGTGCTCACCAAGCCACGCCCACCTTTTGCTTCTTATTCTGTTTACCTTGTTTGTTGTTAAAACCCAGGGCTTTTTTGTAGCAGGAACTCCTTTGCATGTTAGGCCACACACCCCTAATGTAGCCAATCCTAATGAGTTTCTGCTGTTGGGTGTGGCCTGTTATGCTAATGAGTTCCTGCTGGGCATGGCCAACTTGGAAGCCTGCCGGAACTCTGTTCCTGTGCGTTCCTGCCCAAAAATAGCCCTGGTCAGAGGTGTAGATTGCCGTGACCCCTCTTATCCCAAAGATTTTTTACTTTAAAAAATAATAATAACTTAGATCGGTTCTGCCAGTCGCAGGGAGGGGTAAGGAACGGCAAGTCCTATTCAGCAACTCCTTTGACTTTTGAGATTTCACTAGGATAGCCCAACACACACACCTATATCATTACAACTTGAGGACTTCTTTAAAATAATGAAAACTAATCTTCTCTGGAAACAAAATTCTGCACCCGATACCAGTTTCTGTGGCTTTTCTTGGGGAATTTTGCAGTAGACGCCCAGCCCTGGTTCTGGGAACATCTGTATGTCCCTAACACTTCATAGGTTCCTAACGCTGACATTTGCCTTCTCATCTTCAGACAGGGATGTTTACTTTTCACCTGGGCTTCCTGTCCACCTATCTCTCGGAGCCTGTCGTCAAGGCCTTTACCAGCGGTGCCGCTTTGCATGTGGTGGTGTCCCAGCTTCAGAGCCTCCTGGGACTGCCCCTACCTCGTCCTGATGGCTGGTTCACCATCTTCAAGGTGCGTTACCCAGAGCGGGCCGAGGGCTTGGGGGCCCTGCGCAGCACCCCACGCTTCTGTGCTTGCAAAGCCACCGCCAATATAAATGCAGAGGGCAAAAACCTTCATGTGGGAGGTCAGTCCCCAGCAACTTCAGCTAAAGGATCTGGCAGTAGGTGGTATGAAAGACCTCTGCCTGAGACCCTGGAGGGCCACTGCCAGCCTGAGTAGACAACAGTGACTTTGATGGACCAAGGACCAGATTCAGGATAAGGCAGCTTCATGTGTTCACCTTTCCTGTGTTGACAGTGAATTCAGCTGCACTCCTTAGGGTATTTCACTGTCACAACTCATTAAAACAGATAGATGACAGATGACAGATGATAGATAGATAGATAGATAGATAGATAGATAGATAGATAGATAGATAATAGATAGGGGTGTGAGGGCGTTTTGGCTGCAACATCTGTCACCCCATTGATCGCCAGGGTTGATTTGGCTGATCTGGCTGGCTAGGCGGGTATCCCCTACCTCCCTCACCGCTCCATGTGCATCCCTCCCAAAGCTGTGCGCTCGGTTGAAGAGGACGGCTATCCCAGATAAAAGGGGTGTTCTTTGGTCAAGGGTATATGATGGATGGATGGATGGATGGATGGCTTTTTTTCTGGGGGAATGCATAGGAATGGAGTTCCAGAACCTCTTTGACAAAATTCTTTTTAAAATATTTAAAAGTTCATGAGTTTTCAGTATACAGATTGAAAACTTCTTGAGAGTCTCAACTCTTGAGAGTTCCAGCACCTCTTTTTTTTAAAAAAAGCCCTAGATAGATGGATGATAGATGGATGATAGATGGATGATAGATAGATGGATGATGATGATGATGATGATGAAGATAGATAGATAGATAGATAGATAGATAGATAGATAGATAGATAGATAGATAGATAGATAGATAGATAGATAGATAGATGATATTTCTTGTAGCTGGGAATGTGGCCATGACTTCTCTTTGTCTGCCTCTGCTGATGACCACAATAATCAAAGGGTGCTTTTAGCAGTTTTGCTCCCACCCAGTTAATTTCTGCTTGCAAACCTCAGTGAGCCCAGCTGCTCCCCCCCACCCCTTCTCAAGGCTGCAAGAGGCCTTCCACTCTGTCCCTTTGGCAGAAGGCTGGACCTCTCCACGTCAACACTCTTTTCAGATGTTCTGTTCTCTGCCTTATGCCTAGATGCTGGCGTCTGTGGTGGAAGCCTTTCCCTTAACCAACATAGCTGAACTGCTGATCTCAGGCCTCTGCCTGGCTGTGCTGGTGCCCATCAAGGAGATCAACAACCGCTACCGTAGCCGGATGTGGGTCCCCATCCCAGGAGAGATCATCATGGTATGTGAGGAGTCTTAGCCACATTCTGTCTTTCCGCATCCGGATGTCTCGGGCAGAGGAAACTCACATTTTACTTTTGGAAATCTTCCAAATTCTGTCACTTTCCTTTGCATACTTCTGTTTCCAAGATGGAGGCAGGCTGTCAAAGAATTCATAGATTTGCATTAATTGGAATGTCAGAGAGTAACAAGAGAGGGAAGAAGAGGCAGCAAAAGGCAAGAATGCTGGATATAGGTGGACACATGGGGGGGAAATTATAGTTATCCTGGAAGGGGTACAGAGCTGAGCAATGCAGTGGAGATTGACCCTTGGAAGGCCTGCCCAGAATTCCCATTTAACATTTATTGTGATCTATTTATTTAGACATATCCCACTTTTCTCCCCAGCAGAGATACAAAGCAGCTTATTCTCGTCCTCCATTTTATCCTCACAACAACCCCGTGAGGTAGGTTAGGCTGCGAGAAAGTGATTGGCCCAAGGTCACCCAGTGAGCTTCTGGAGCAGCACAGGGATTTGAATATGGGTTTCCTAGATCCTAGTCTGAGACTTGAACCACTACACCATCCTTGCAGTCAGCCGATATCTCCAGCAGAAATAGCCAACATGTTTCAGAGCTTTTCTTGATAGCCATAAAGACTTGGGTTTTAAATGAAAGATGTGGTTTTACTTTGGCTGCAAGGGTAATTAACAACCCCCCCTAAAAAAAACACACACCTTCCTTGGACAATAATTGATAATTAAGATATGATTCTGTAATGCTGCAGTCATCATGAGGGAAGACGAAGCAATTAATGAAACTGGAAACAAAAGCAACAAAGAGAGGAGGAGAAAAATCAAATGGCTAGTAGCCCTGAGAAAACTCATTCCTACTTTGACTGTCCACCCTGGACAGGGTGGCACTACAATTGCGTTTTAAGTTTCTTTTTTTTAATCACCACAAATGCAGTCTGGAAAAAACGTTGGGAAGACAGCAGGGAAAACTATGGAAACCAGTGGGTTGACTATGTCATCTGGATTCTCAGTTGAAAGCAAGAGAAATAAAAGGATGTCTGTTCCAGACTAGAGTGGACACCACCAATGAGGGCTATGAACCATACTTTACTGTACATTTAATCTTTGCAACATCTGGGTAAACATCACAGCAGGTGTACATTTAATCTTCGCAACATCTGGGTATACATCACAGCAGGTGTTTTTAACCAGTGGCGAGAGAGGCTGCTTAAAACTGATGTGGCATATGCTCCTTCGGACTAACTTCCGGTATTTCTCATTCCTGGCAGGTATTGTTGGCCACTGGCATTTGCTTTGCCTCTTCCCTCAACACCCACTACAACGTGCAGATTGTCGGACACCTCCCAGCAGGGTAAGGTCCCTTTCTGTCTCTCCTTTCCACCCTCCCCACTCTCAGTGCTGGTTGAGGGAAAGTCACAGCTGTCATTCTGGCCTGGCGATGGAAGCACAACTTCCAGGCTTGACTTCTGACGCCTGAACCCTGGACGCTGGAATAAGAGTGAGGCCAACCTTGTCTGGGGGAGGGGGGGAGGCTGAGATGGGGGGGGAGGCAGGGAAGCGACCTCTGCCACGGGCCCACAGTGATTCCCGTTCCACCATTCTTTCGTGCAGGTTCCCACAACCCCAGCTCCCAGCCCTGCGTCTGCTGCCCCAAGTGCTGGGCGACACGGTGGCCCTCACTTTCGTGGCCTACGCCGTCTCAGTGTCTCTGGCCATGATCTACGCTGAGAAGCACCACTATACCATTGATCCCAACCAGGTGTGTGCCCCAGCCTGGAAAGCTAGGGTCTCCTCAGGGTGGGGAAGGAGAGCCCCTGGACATCTCCAGCCAGGGATTTGGCCCCCTTGGATCGTCAAGCCCAGCCCCCACCTCCTGGCACTCAGAAAGACTCGGCTTCTCCTTCAGCCCCCTCCCCTGTAACTACACTTCAGAGCAGGGGTGTCAAACTCATTTGTTATGAGGGCCGGATCTGACATAAATGAGACCTTGTTGGGCCAGGCCATGTGTGTTATAAAATGTAATGCCAGGTAGTGGAGATATAAACCTTATAAAGGACACAAACACAATTTTTTGTTACTTAAAATAAAAAACATGCTTAAAACATTAGCTCTGTAAGCCGCAAACCTACTTTTGATTTGTTGACATTCACCACAGAAATCTCACGCTCAGAGTTCTGAGTCTAGGACCCAGGTTAAAACATGAAATGGCTGAGTGATTAAGAGAGTCTGGCAAAGCAAGCTATGATGCAGCAGCAGCAGCAGCAGAACTGGAAGCAGGAGATGGCCAGTTCCACTGCGGGCCTGATGAAAGCCCTCCGGGGGCCTGATCCGGCCCCCGGGCCACATGTTTGACACCCCTGCTTTAGAGGGATTTTCAGCTGCCTCTAACTCCTAGAAAAAACAAACAAACATGGATGGGAGGAGCCAGTGATCAGGAAAACCAAAAGTACAGCTCCTCAGAGACACCAAATAACTTTCCAAAATAACAAGAACAATAGAATATAAATTGAATATTCCAGCCCTCTATATGGTATTCCATTGAGCTGTGGGTTTGTTTTGAGGCTTTTGGGCTCCGGCTTCATTTGATTTCTACGATTGGTCATTGCATCTAGGAATTATTGCTATTGTGAATGAAGACAATACGTACCTCTTGAAAAGGGGTATTTTCCGAAACATACCATTGAGAAGAAAAGAGATTAGTGACTTTATTGCCCCTTCATTGTGCCTTCTTTGATGCTAATGGACATTTGGCTGTACCCTTTCTTTCTTCAGCCACTCACGTCAGCATTACAATGACAATAGGAGACTTATGTGTATTATGTAACTTTGATGTTGTACTTTGCAGTTTACTTGGAGAATTCTATGCGTTCTTTATGCCTTATATGTTGTTATGAAGATACTACTTTCTTATTCATATTCAAGTTATACCCTATTGTGCTTGTTATTTTGGCAAGTTATTTTGTGTCTCTGGGGTGTTGTATTTTGGTGCCTCTGACTCCTAGGGCTACTGGACCCTACCAGACTTTCTTATCAAACTCGCCAATTTCACCATTTCGGGTGGGTAGGTGTGCTACTCGCCAGTAGAACAGCAAGATTTGAATGTGGTAGCCCCTTTAAAGACCCGGAAGATTTCCCAGGGTATAAGCTTTCGAGAGTCAAAGCTCCCTTCGTCAGATACAAGTGGGAATGGAGATCCCTTAGCCCTTATATCTCAGCCAGAAGGTGGGAAGGGCACTGCAAAGAGGAGAGTCAGTATGCATTGGACATCCTATCTGACAAAGGGAGCTTTGACTCTCGGAAGCTTATACCCTGGAAATCTTAACCGGTGTCCAAGGTGCAACTGGACTCAAATCTTGCTCAGATTCATTGTGACTCCTGTTCTTTGTGGCTTCGGTCTAACCTTCTCGGTGGTCAAAAGGTGTCTCTCCTCCATCTTTCGCTGTGGAAAAACTGGGAGGATCCAACCCCTGGTTTTCTGTTGTCCCCACAGAGATGGGGGGAGGAAAACACAAGAATCACACATCAGTGGGGATTCTGTTGACCACAAGCTGAATGCTGTTCTGTATCGGTTATTAAAAGAAATCCCCGTGGCACCTTAAAGAGTAACAACGTCCACTTCAATATGAGCATTTGAAAGCTCATATTGAAATAAATGCAGTCGGTCTTCAAGGTGCCACCGGACTTTGGTTTTAGCACGACGGACTAGCATGGCTCTCACGTATTGGTTAGCCCATGCCAAGTGAACGGGGCAGAGCCATAGATGGTACAGGGTCAGGATGGCTCCATTTCTACCCTCTTCACATTGTGCTCTGCAAATGGGAGCTTCCAACTGAGAACAAGAGGTTCAGGGGCCGCGTATCACTCCAGTTTTTTCTGTCCTCATAGCTGTCACTGCATGTCTGGTCCTCTTAGCCACGTTTGGAGTACTGTAAGACTCAAAACAGGCATGACTTTGTTTAGTAAGTTGGGTCTGGGTTCCCCAAAAACTGCCGGGGGGGGGGCACTTTTTGCTCTGTATCGTGTTCAGCTCACATGCAGCTCTGCTCCGAGGCGAATGATACCCCCTGGGGCCACTGAGGTTTGGAAAAATTATTCAGGAGGAAAGGGACAGGGCCCTTGTCTCCCTGCTCTGTGGTCCCGATCTGAATCAGGCCCTGCAGCAGTTGGGGGAGTAAATCCTCTGCAGCTGCCATGGGGCTGTGGGGAAAGTGAGCTGGGTCAGGAACCCCGACCGGATTTGCTAAAGAACATTGTGTCTCATTTGAGCCCCAGAAGGCCACTTTGCCGCTGCTTTGTGTCATCTCTCAGCAATTCCCTGCGCCCCAAAAGAAATCAGGTGTCTCACAGTTTGGGAACAATGATCTAAACGCTCCCCCCCCCCATTTGGTGCAGCTCTCTCAAGCCTCAGAGGTGCCTCCTTTTTTTACTTTGGCCACGCCTCCTTTTCACTTTGGCCACGCCCGTTTCAACCATGTTAGCTGCACTGATTTACCTGCTGCCATCCCCTTTCCTCTGTGGCCCTCCACGGCAAGGGAACCCTGGGAAATGGAATCCTGTGATGTAGTTCTAGAGATCCTTGTGAGGGTTCTTGGTGGAGGGACATCACAATGGAGGAGGATGTGTTTAAGAACCCGCTGCCGCGTAGCTCAAGAGTTCCTCCCCTTCTGTCCCTTTTTGCTCTAGTCTTCAGTCAGGATTCCTTCTGCCAGGTATGGGGCTGCCCCTTTCCTTAATCTCCCTGTCTTCTCCCACAGGAGCTCTTGGCCCATGGCCTCTCAAACCTGGTCTCCTCCATGTTCACCTGCTTCCCCAGCTCAGCCACTCTGGCTACAACCAACATCTTGGACAGTGCCGGTGGATACACACAGGTACACCCCTTAGGTCCCTGGCCTGGGTGGCCCCTAGACTAGCCCTCTCTCATCAGAGCTCAGGAGCTCAGCAGGGTCAGCCCTGGCTAGTACTTGGCTGGGAGGCCACTGAGGGAGTCCGGTGTTGCTATGCAGAATCAGGCGGTGGCGAATCTCCTCTGCTCCTCTCTGGTCTTTATGGTGTCACCCATAAGTTGCCTGCAACTTGACGGCACTTCCCGCCGCCATAAGTCTTAGGGGCTCTTTGGATGCACTTTGGCTACTCATTGGCCTTGTCTCACACATTTTAATTGGACTAACGATGCTGACAAGAGTGCAGGAAGGAGTTGATGGGTCTACAGCTGAGTGTGAAGCACCTCCACATGCAGCTGCTGGTGTGGCCTTGGGTCAGTTGCAAGTTCTTTCAGAGCTGTTCTCTCAAGGGCAGTCCTTGAAAGAGCTCTCTCAGCCTCACCCACCTCACAGGGTGTCTGTTGTGGGGAGGGGAAGGGAAAGGAGATTGTGAGCCGCTCTGAGACTTCTTTGGGTAGTGAAGGGCGGCTTATAAATCCAATCTCTTCTTCTTCCTTCTCCTCCTCCTCTTCTTCTTCCTCCTCCTCCTCCTCCTCTTCTTCCTCTTCATCTTCTTCTGAATGAAGAGTAGCTGCATGCTGGGATTAAGGCAGGGTTTTTCTCCCCCCACCCTCGGCAGGGCTCTACCAGAGAAACTTCCTTTCTCTCTCCTTCCCCCCCCAACATGAAGATCCAGTACTGGAGCAGGGAAGAGTTCATTTAATGGACTATACCAAGGCACATGTCAGGGAGGGAAAATGACATTGCAACCTTGGGGGCTTGGATCCCACACAGCAGAGTTGTGCTGGGTAATCAGTGACTTCCTTCCCTTCCCACTGCAGGCTCCTCTTCCTCTTGAAATTGGGTTCCCATGCTTCAGTGAGTGCCCCCCCCCTGGAACATCATAGGGGGGGTTAAAGTGCCAGAGGGGGAGGGCTGCAGTGTGAGGGGGGAACTGGTGAAACACACCGTCCCTTTGTTCCGTGAGTGGAATTGCCAATGCCTACTGCAGGCAGCAGGAGCTGTGGTGGCTCAAGTGGTTAAGACGCTGAACTGCAGGCTGTGGAAGGTCAGTAGTTCAGTAGTTCGAGACCCGAGTGTGCCGCAAGACGGAGTGAGCTCCCGTCTCTAGTTCCCGCTCCTGCCAACCTAGCAGTTCGAAAGCAAGAAATTGCAAGTAGATCAATAGGTACCACTTCGGTGGGAAGGTAACAGCGTTCCGTGCGCCTTGGTGTTTAGTCATGCCGGCCACATGACCGTGGAAACGTCTTCGGACAGCGCTGGCTCTTCGGCTTGGAAACTGAGATGAGCACCACAACCCTAGAGTCGGATTCGACTGGCTTTCGAGCAAGGGAAACCTTTACCTTTACCTTACTGCAGGCAGCAGGGATCCAAGCTAAGGATGCCAGCCTCCAGGTGGGACCTAGGGACCCTTCCAAAATTACCGCTCATCGCCAGACTACAGAGTTCAGTTCCCCTGGAGAAAATGGATACTTTAGAGGGTGGACTCTCTGGAATTGCATGATGCCACTGAGGTCCTGTTCTCCCCAAGTCTCATCCCCCAATCTCCAGGAGTTTCCCAACCCAAAGCTGGTAACCCTATTCCCCATCCCCTGCCAGCGACTGGGGTGGGGTGGGGGGAACTGGCAACCCTAATCCAAGCCCCAGTTGTCACTTGCAAGATGAGGCTTGCTGAACGATATGGACAAAACTCAGTGCTTTTAATAGATGCATAACTGGCAGAAATCAGCCAGAGTAACTTTTTATGTTGCTGCATCTAATGCTGTGGAAAGAACTTCCTTAGGTGACTTCTGTCTGTTACGTAGTCACTAAAAACAGAGAGAGAGAGACACCATCTGTAACAAAACGGGGATCATAAGTGCAGAAGGGAAGAGTATGTGAATTTTGGGTTCTTATTGGTCTGGTTGTATGATAGGCAGGTAAGTCTGGGGATGGGCTCCAATTTAGTTTGAGTTCTACTCTTTAGAGTACTTGGCATATTCTTTGCCTCCCTGGGGTCAGGTAGTACTAAGTTTCCAATGGTTTCCAATGACCCCCCCCCAATGACCCATCTGTCAACTCCAGCATAACTTAACCTCTTTTGCTCTTCTGCAGCTCTCTGGTCTTTTCACGAGCGCGGTGGTCCTGGTTGTGCTGATGTGGATCGGGCCGCTCTTCTACTACTTGCCGAAGGTGAGTCAGGTGGGAGGGTGGGGACAGGGAGAACCCAGAAGGCCATCCATCCATCCCCCCCCCCGATCCCAGAATAAATTGTGCCTGCCAACGATATGCAGGCAAGTTTGATCAATTCTTGCAACTTACTCTAAATGCAGGTATGTAATGCCCTTCATGGGTCCCTGCCGGGGGGGGGGGGGAACGGGCGAAAGTGCGGCTTTATAAAGCCTCAACAAAAGAAACACGTGGCGGGGGGATCACATTGATCCCCTGAGCCGCGGCGCATTCCCTCGCCGGCAGGATCAGATGCCGGGGGAAGCCACGGTGGGGAAAGGGAGACTACCGAACTGTGCATGTCTGAGCATGCGCAGTTCAGCCAGGAGCCGGGGTTTCGCCAGCAGAAGGACGCGCCGGCGATCCCACGGCCAGGCTTTGATGCGGCGTGCTGGAAAAACCACCTTGGTAGGTGGTTTATTTTTGCTGCGGCTTTTCGGGTGAAGGGCCGGATCGGGGACGGGTGCGCAACGCTTCCCAGATGTTGCGGTGGGATCGCGCCCGTTTGCTGTGCCCCCGATCCGTCCCTCTCCCGGCCCAAAACCGTTCATGTGACCGGGGCCATGGACATTTATTTCTCTCTTTGCTACCCTCTTTGATGCACCTTTGCTAGACAATTGCTGAAAGAGGTGCTAGGTTTCCATCCGGTCCCATACAGATACATCAAAGCCCATTTAAATCAGTGAGCTCAGATGTCTTCAGCTGTGCATAGGGTTGTGCTGCATAAATTCTGAAGCAAACAAAGCAGCTGCTGCCTTTGACGTGGCCAGGCCATTCCTAAGAGACAAGGGCTGAAACATGGCTTCTCAGCCATGGGCTTAAGAACATAAGAGAAGCCATGTTGGATCAGGCCAGTGGCCCAATCAGTCCAACTCTCTGTGTCACACAGTGACCAAAACCCAGGTGCCCTCAGGAGGTCCACCAGCAGGGGCCAGAACTCCAGAAGCCCTCCCTCTGTTGCCCCTCCAAGCACCAAGAATACAGAACATCACTGCCCCAGACAGAGTGTTCCATCTGTAAGGTAAAGGTAAAGGTGTCCCTTGCTCGAAAGCCAGTCGAGTCCGACTCTAGGGTTGTGGTGCTCATCTCCGTTTCAAAGCCGAAGAGCCAACGCTGTCCGAAGACGTTTCCGTGGTCATGTGGCTGGCATGACTAAACACCAAGGCGCACGGAACGCTGTTACCTTCCCACCGAAGTGGTACCTATTTATCTACTTGCAATTTCTTGCTTTCAAACTGCTAGGTTGGCAGGAGCTGGAACTAGAGACGGGAGCTCACTCTGTCATGCGGCAACCTGGGTCTTGAACTGCTGAACTACTGACCTTCCACAGCCTGCAGTTCAGCGTCTTAACCACTTGAGCCACCACAGCTCCTGTTCCATCTGTACCTTGTGGCTAAAAGCCACTCATAGACCTCTGATCCATATGTTCATCCAGTCCCCTTTTGAAGCTATCTATGCTTCTGTCCACCACCACTTCCTGCGGCAATGAATTCCACTTGCTAATTACTCTTTGGGTGAAGAAGTACTTCCTTTTATCTGTTCTAAGCCTACTGCTCATCGATTTCACCAAGTGCCCACCAGTTCTTGTAGTGTGAGAAAGGGAGAAAAGTTCTTTTTTCTCTACCTTCTCTATCCCATGCATAATTTTGTGACCCTGTATCATATCACCTCTGTTCCATATGTTATCTATTCCCCTCTTGAAGCTTCCCCCCATATGCCATGGTCATGAGCAGAAAATGCGTCTGGAAGGCACAAAACTCCCATCATGCATCTGATACAAAGTCCTCGTGTCATTCACAAACAAACAAACAAAAAGACCTTGTAAATGCGTGGCTTTGGCTCCTAGTTTGGAGAAGTGATTGCAGTGTCTAGGTCTGGGGGGACCCGAGTTCAAATCCTTACTCACTTATAGAGGTCCCTAGATGTCCTTGGTCTCTCAGTCATGGAATTGTTAGGAGAAGAGGGAGGAAAGCCAAAGACACCACCCTGAGCTTCTGGGAGAACAGATGAGATTAAAAAAAATAAAACACATGAATATTAACAGTGGGCTTCTCTTTTACATCTAGGCTGTCCTGGCGTGCATCAACGTCACCAGCCTTCGTCAGATGTTCCTGCAGTTCCAGGACCTGCCTGAGCTGTGGAGGATCAGCCGTGTTGACTTTGTAAGCAGGGGACGGGCCAATCATTGTTGGACATCAAGTAATGCATGGGTTTCTCCCCTCCCCAAAAGTGTTTACATAAGGGTTAGGCCTTTGCAACTGGAATAGACGAGTGCTCTCCACTTGGGTGCCTGTGGTCACGATGGTGTCCACCAGTGTTTCCCCAGTGCCCTCTTGCTGTTTGGATCTTGAGGATAAAATCTTAACAATCTTGAATGGAATAGAAAAATACAGTTGCTTGACTCTCAAAGTGCTGAACTCATTCAACCAGTCACCCTTGACTTGGCCATAGTTGTAGACTTCCTCACCTTTTTCTGTGATCTTGCAGAGAGCAACTCCTTCTCTAAACCCAGACAATGCCTCTTCCCCAAAGCAAAGAGTGGATCTCAGTTTTCTTCCACTACCTTGGTGCAGGAGGTTCTTCAGAAGAGCGCAAGAGGCATTACCTTTGGGTCTGAAAGGGGCACCGATTCAGAAGCAGCATCCTCCATCATAGGATAGTGCATGGCTTGGAACCTCCCAACATTCTGTGGATTGGTCCAAGCACTCCATGGCAGCCATTTTGTGGATTGGTTTAGTCCCAGGAACCCATGGCAGCCATTTTGTGGATTGGCACTGGTAACCCAGGACAGCCATTTTGTGGTGGCATGCACTACCTTTTCAAAATTTAAGAAGTGCCCACAGGCTAGAGAACCGAGAATATATTTTTAGATAAAATCTAATTTTTAATTTGCAGTATTTCAGATTCCACTTACTATGGTCAAATCTGTTGTAGCAAAAGTAACCAACATGTATAATATGTCTGATGAATTACGGTCTTGCCTATAAAAAGCTCATGCTATCCCAATTTGTTAGAATTTAAGGTGCCACAGGACTCTGATGTTTGCATCATGGGCACAGCTAGGGGCCTCATCATACTAGACAGTCGTGGCATGGTCAACATCTCCTCCACTGAGATCATGTGGAGTTTTAAATGGGACCACCTTTTGGATGACCCCCCCCCAATGACCGGTCGTTTCGTAGAAAAAGAGCTAGGGGAACTCATTAGCATAACTCATTAGCATATGCCACACCCCCTGACATCACCGAAAGTGTGTCATAAGGCCACACCCCCTGACATCACCGGAAGTGTGTCATACGGCCACACACCCCGCCCCCAATGGGGAGGCCGGAAGCAGTGGGCGGGGCTTCGTCATGTGCCCCGCCCCCATACCTCACCCGGAGGAACTGCGATCCCCCGCGATCCCCCCCAAAATGACCCAGATTTTTGAAAACTGTTACTGTCATGGAACAGTAGGCCTTTTCATAAGGCCTTCCATGTAGATTTTACCTGGTGGGATTTCAAAAACTACCCCATGACCAGAAGGACATGGTTGCATGAATTGAACCTAACTGGGGAAAGGATGAGAGGTAAGACTCCCCAAAATGACTTCTGGACCCAGATTTTTGAAAACCGTTACTGTCATGGAACAGTAGGCCTTTTCATAAGGCCTTCCATGTAGATTTTACCTGGTGGGATTTCAAAAACTACCCGGTGGCAGAAGGACCAGAAGGACGTGGTTGCATGAATTGAACCTAAGTGGGGAAAGGATGAGAGGTAAGACCCATGCCGGCAGCTCACAAAGGAGAATTTTTGCTCACAAGACTCCACAGCTTAGAAGGGAACATTGGCAACACTCATAATAGATGTTGGGGGGAGAGGGCTGTCTCAGCTTTATACCTCCTATTTCTAAGCTTCGCTTCCCTTTCCCTGTGACTCTGTTAACATCTTTTCTCATCTCTCATAGGCTGTATGGGTGGTCACGTGGCTCTCTGTGGTTGTGATCAACGTAGACCTTGGCTTGGCAGTGGGAGTGGTATTCTCCATGATGACTGTGGTGTGCCGCACACAGAGGTACTTGCATGCCGAGCCTCCCCCTTTGGGTCCAGTCCTCCAGCCGGTCTTAGGTCACCTAATGGAATCAGATGCCCCCTTGTTGGGACTGAGAGTGGCCGGAGAGCCACAAGGTCAACTTCAAGTTCAAGCTGGTGGACATGGGGCCCATTGCAACACCCATCTCTTCCTAGTCACACGTACTCACAGCTACATCCCCACTGGGATTCCTCTTTGGCGTCTAAAGTATTGCATTGGTTATGCATATCTGAGACTCCGAGTGAAGGGCGGGGTATGAATCCAATCTCCTCCTCCTCCTCCTTCCCTCTCCCACACCACCAGAAGGCTTTGGGGGGCTTCCAAAAAAATGGTAATCAAAATATCCGATGCAACAATGATGGACTCTAAGCTATGGTGGTGGGAAGTGCCGTCAAGTCACAGCTGACTTATGATGACCCCGTAGCATCCTCAAGGCAAGAGAGGAACAGAGGTGGGGTGCCATCGCCGGCCTCTACATAGCGACCCTGCTATTCCAGAGTGGCCCCCCCATCCAATTTTTAACCAGGACCAACCCTACTTAAAGGAGCCGCGGTGGCTCAAGTGGTTAAGACGCTGAACTTCAGGCTGTGGAAGGTTGGTAGTTCAGCAGGCAGTTTGAGACCCGACTGCTGCATGACGGAGTGAGCTCCCGTCTCTAGTTCCAGCTCCTGCTAACCTAGCAGTTCAAAAGCAAGAAATTGCAAGTAGATAAATAGGTACCACTTCAGTGGGAAGGTAACGGCGTTCCGTGCGCCTCGGTGTTTAGTCATGCCGGCCACATGACCACGGAAACGTCTTCGGACAGCGCTGGCTCTTCAGCTTGGAAACGGAGATGAGCACCGCAACCCTAGAGTCGGATTCGACTGGCTTTCGAGCAAGGGAACCTTTACCTTTACTTTAACCCTACTTAGCTTCTGAGATCTGATGAGATCAAGCTAGCTTGGGTAATCTAGGTCAGGGCACGCTAAGCTAGCTCTGTAGCTTAAGGTATAGTTTAAATCAGCAATTGCTGTATTGCTGTCGTTTAGTGCTATCGCTACCAGCTCCTGGTGATGGCGGGGAAATGGCAGCCGTGGGCAAGCAAGGATGGGGGTGTCGGTGGGGGCGGGACCTCCAGAAAGGGGCACTTTCCTTCAACATGCCACGTCAAAACACTCTGACTGATCTTTACCCGAAAGATTGTATCAGACCACATTTGGGGAAGGCTGGAGCAAAGGAAAGGAAACGAGAACAAAAAGTAGGGAAGAAAAAACTTAACCTAACCACTATACATTGCTACACCACATTGGTTCCATACTGCACTCTGGATAGATTTCCTTAGACCGAGATTAGGAAGGTACACAATTGAACTACCATGCAGGATACATGTACCTGACTTGGACAGAAGGTGATTTTAAAGGAGGCCTCCTAAGATTATCTCTGCCTGAACCCACAGATTAAAACTCAGTTCCAACTTGGTCCTATATTGATTAGTTATTGCAATATTTCTGCAATGCCTGGAGCCATTGTGGAATTGTTATGCTTGACCCCTGAAGAAGGCCAGAAGGCCGAAATGTGCTTGGTCAGGGTCTAGGGTTGCCAGCCTCCAGGTGGGGCCTGGGGATCTCCCGCTTTTACAACTGATCTCCAGCTGACAGAGATCAGCTCCCCTGGAGAAAATGGCTGCTTTGAAGGGTGGACTCTATGGCACTGTACCCTGCTGAGGCCCCTCCCCTCCCCAAACCCCACCCTCTCCCGGATCCACCCGCAAAGTCTCCAGGTATTTTCCAACTCAGACCTGGCAACCCTATCAGGGTTGCATAAGGTCTTTATTTGAAAGTACTGTATGATTTTAATCTAAATTGAAGCTATACTAGGGCTTGTAGTTTTTTAAAAATATCTTGTAATAATTGATGTATACTTATATTCTATATTCATTCATTTATTCAAATATTGGGCACTTTAATTTGGATTCATTTAGCCATCTAGGTTCTTAAAGCAAAGCAATGGAAAAACTGGGGAGTAGACAATTACGGGATGATGACATAGGGATGCTAAAAAAAACAACCCAACTCACTCCCCGTGTGGAAGCAATCAGGATCTCTTTGGAATAATGTTGCTGGCATTGCCCCAGACAAAGGTCTAACTGCTTCCTGGTTCCCGTATACTGTCTCTGTCTCTATACCCCTCTGTATTGGGAGGTCCCCAACTAAGCAGCCCCGTAGCTAGAGAATTCTTTGGGAGGGGGCCTCGGGGGGGGCAGCTAATTAAATGAAAGTACAGTGCAGGTGGTAAGTTGGAGCACTTTGGGGGCAGCCCAGGAGGGAGAGGGCCCAGAAGAAACACTAGGGAGCCGGGCCCCATGGGCCCCATGTTAACTACTACAGACCAGCAACTAAGTGTGCTGCTTCAGTGCTGGGGACCAAGTTACCAATCATTCAGTCATCTTTTAGGTGTTGATCTCGTCAGATCTCATAACCTGAGCAGGGTTGGCCCTGGTGAGCACTTGGATGGGAGACACCACCAAGGAGGGGCCACGGGCACGCCTCAGAGGCAGGCAGTGGCAAACTTGAAAACTGTGTGCTGTTGCCATAAATTGTCTGCGACTTGTCAGCCCTTTTCACTGCCAGGAGCAGTACAATATATTCCTGATGGACCCAAAATTGAAGGGGTTGGTTGCAATGTGTACATAGTTATCAAACAGACCTATTTGTTTGATCGTATGACTTTGTTCTGTGAATGGTAGCATCTTTTCTGTGTCGCAAGGAGCCTTCTGGGGGGCCCCCCAAGGTTCTTCCACCAGCAGAGCAGCCTCTTGTGCTGGCAGAATGCTCTTTTTGCTGGAAGCAGGTGCTGCCATTAACAAAGCAATATGGTAGGATACAGCAAGGATCCTTCCCTTTAGCGTTCCCTGGATAGCCCAGACAAGCCCGATCTCGTCAGAAGCTAAACAGGGTATACTCTGGCAAGTTCTAGGATGGGAGACCTCCAAGGAAGACCAGGACTGGGATGCAGAGGCAAGGAATAGTGAGCCACCTCTCTGAAATGTCCAAGCCCCACTAGGGGTCGCCAGAAGTCAACCATGACTTAAGAACATAAGAACATAATAAGAGAAGCCAATGTTGGATCAGGCCAATGGCCTATCCAGTCCAACACTCTGTGTCACACAGTGGCCAAAAAAACCAGGTGCCCATCAGGAGGTCCACCAGTGGGGCCAGGACACTAGGAGCCCTCCCACTGTTGCCCCCTCCAAGCACCAAGAAGACAGACTTACAGGCGTACACACACACGCGCACACACAATACTCACAAAAAAAAAATCCTTTCCTTTAGTACTGTTGCCTGATTAAAGGAAACGTAGGTGATTAGTTGTCTATATTTTAATCCTTGTATTGATTAAAATAATCTGCATTTAGCCATTTGCCTGCCAGATGATGTCTAAGTGCAAGTAATATATCAATCACCCATACTTTTGACATCTAGTCAATGGCTACTTCTCAGACGTCAAAGACGAAGGCACGATCTGACGCAAGGAACGTGGAACTATTTCTTGGGCTCGTACCCTCCAAGTGATAAAAACAGGGCTGCAGCATTTCATTGGTGGAATCAGTTCGATTGATCAAAATAGGATCAAGTTGCTATTTTTTTCGGTTAGGGCAGTATGCAGTGAGACACAGGGAGGGGAAAGCAAACTGGAATCCAGAACCACAAGGGTAAGAAAGAAGCCCGAGAAAGGGCCAGTATTAAAAACCTAGTGTAAAATTGTTATATACAAAACTGCATGTATTTATTAGAAAGACAGTTAAAAAAATATAAGGGCCCAATGAAAGCCTCATTACACAGTACAAGTGACCTGAACAACAGGGCCAATACAAGTGACCTGACGCGTTTCCGCCCCTTGGGGGCTTTCTTCAGAGGTCAAACTGTTTTTTCTAATAAATAAATGTGTTTTTGTAGAGCCAGTTTGGTGTGGTTGTTAAGTGTGTGGACTCTAATCTGGGAGAACCAGGCTTGATTCCCCACTCCTCCACTTGCAACTGCTGGATGACCTTGGGCAAGCCATAGTCCTGTCAGAGCTGTCCTTGAAAGAGCAGTTCTCTCAGAGCTCTCTCAGCCCCTCCTACCTCACAGGGTATCTGTTGTGGGGAGTGGAAGGGAAGGAGATTGTAAGCTGCTCTGAGACTCCAAGTGAAGGACGGGGTATAAATCCAGTTTCTTCTTCCATATAACAGTTTTGCACTAGTTTTTTTTAATATTGGCCCTTTATCGGGCTTCTTACCCTTAGGGCAGTATGCACGCTATACTTGCAGTAGGAAACACTGACATGTTTCATCGCTTAAAAGACAGGAAGGAGCCATGTTACAAGCAGACCCTGTGCCGCAAAGTTAACTTCAGAATGGGCCTGTACAGAGGAAACTAGGAAACAGCCTCTGGTTCCTGAAGAACCTGTGCTTGCTTGGGGTGTTGGGGAAGCTCTGCACGCGTACGTTCAAGCCTGGTTTGATTATTGATGTTGCCTACAGGGCTGAATGCTTGGTGTTGGGCAGGGCGGCTGACACAGAGATCTACAGGCCCATCAAGGAAAACAGCAAGGTAAGGCTGGGCAAGATGCAGATGGAAACATACATCATGCAGGTCCAAGGAGACCTGGACGTGGCCATGGTAGACTCTCCCGGCCAGTGTTCCCTCTAAGCTGAGTTAGTGTGAGCTAGCTCAGAGTTTTTTAGCCTCCAGCTCACAGATTTTTGTCTTAGCTCAGGAAGGATGGCTCCAGAGCAAGCTAATTTATGCAGTATCCAAATCACTCGCTTACAACTTTAATGCCAGCGGCTCACAAAGCAGAATATTTGCACACAAGACTCCACAGCTTAGAGGGAACATTGCTCCGGGCCCCTGCTCACTTGATGACAGAGCTGCAGCACCAGGCTGTTCCTTCGGGACAGAGAGGATGGAAGGAGCAGCAGGTAAATTCAGGAGCTGCAGGTCAATCCAGGAACTGGCTGATGCGGCAGAGATGTCGAGCCACAAAAGCAACACGTTCTCCTGGACCCTGGGAATGAATGAAGTGCTCTGGGGTCCCCTCTGGGCAGCTCAGCCTCCTCCATTGTCGTGGACCCCCAGACCGCTGAGGTCCAAACTATTCTCTGGGATCAAACCACTACCCTGGGTAGTCACACTGCTTCAAACCGAGCAAACCCCATGAAACCTGAGAAAATGCATAGGTCCCAGGATATTATTGCACCACAAGCAGACCGCATCGGTTAAAATATAAGGAGAAATTATTTCAATAAGGAAAAGTTTAAAAGAACATAGTACATATTTTCAGTCTTCAGCATGGCAAAGAAAACAACAGAACTAACTGGAACTGCATGACACTGAACTCCAAAAGTACGGTACTTGCAAACAGTTAAAGATCTCTCAGTTGCAAGGCAGATGCTTATGAACAACGCTCCCTCTAAGCTTGTGAGCAAAAATTCTACTTTGTGAGCTCCTGGCATTGAAGCTGTGAGGGAGCGATCTGGCCGCTGCATAAATAGTTTGCTCTGGTGTGACTTGTTAAATCTTCTTAAAGGGTGGTGCCATGGTTTCCCCTCACAGGTTCTTACAATCCTAATAATTGGAGCTCTAATTGGAAAACAGTCCTAAACCCCATCACTACCTTGAACCAATAAAGATGGTATAAAGAGAATACAACGGCAAATAAGCTATAGGTGCAAATAATGATTGGAGTGATTTTAGCTACCCAAGTTTTAACTACCCTTAAGCATCATTTCAGTGGGAGGAGGGAGCGAACCAAGACCATGACTTCCGTAGACTGATTTCATTAGTGAAACCTGAATTTTGAGGATAGGCTTGGGCGGGGTGTGTGTGTGTGTCGAGAGGGCTTTTTTCTAGGCTGACTGCCTCAAGAGGTATCAAATCTGGAAGTGTGTGTGTGAGTTATATTACCTGATAAACTCTGGTAAGATCTAGGGTGGTGTAGTGACCCAAGTCAGCCTGATTATGATGCTGGGAAACCCTTGAGTGCCTCCACTGGGTGAGGAGGAGGATTGTATCAGAGAAGACAGTACGTCCCGTTTTGCACGATCATGAAAAAAAGCACTCAGATGCTCTATAAATAAAATCCAGTTTTGAACACATCTGTTGTAAGATGCCTTCCCCACCCCCTCCTGTATTAAAGCATTTTTGTCAATACCTGTTTGGAATTAATCGTTTGGGAGGGGGAAACTCGCCTTTTGTTTAGCCAGGCACCTGCATTGGACATCATAGGCAACTGGAGATTGTTTTCACATGTGGAAAGACTGTAGATCTGTGGGAAAGCCTTGACTTTGCGCTCAGAAGGTTCTGATACCCTCTGAGGAGGGGGAAGAGGGGAGGAGGCCTGAAAAGTACGCAGACGGAGAGTGATTTCAGCAAAGCGTACTTTATTCAATCAGGAACAAGACAACTTTGGCCGGCTCGCAGGCCGGCTTAGAGAAACCGCCACCCAAAACACACCCCTACTTCCCTATAGGTTATTTAGAGTGGCCAAGAGCCCCATAGGCTCTCGGCCGGGAACCCAGCCCCCTGATTGGAGCGGGCTAGGATCCGCATAGTCCATTGTCTCTTGGAGCGAAGCTCGACGTTTGTCTCTGAACTTGTCTGGACTTGTCTGGACTGGATACATTACAAGGCCATTCTAGCAAGTTAGAGTTTAATTTATTGGGATATTTGGTTAATATAGGCTGCGATCATACGGAGCAGAAGCTGCGGCAGGCAAACGATTGCCCCACAGATTAAAGGGACGCGATCAGACAGACACATCTGTCTGGCGTCCCGGAGTCGTTGGCGGGGCATCTCGTTGCGCTGCAGGAGCGGTGCAAAAAGCTACCAGGGAAAGGTAAGTATTATGCGGAACTGCAGGACAGGCAGGCAGAAGTCTGACCGCGCAAACGCGCATCAGTTCGCCCCGGGGCAAACAGCCTCGCTTCCCGCCCGCAGTTCCTCGGTGGTGCGATCGGAGCCATGGAAGAGTTTTGCTCAGTCACGGAAACTTGCTACTGAGTGCAGTAAATAAATCTCCCAAGAAGTATATTGCAAAGAAGTAAACCTTACGTTTATTCACATAGATCCATTTCCCATTCAGGTTGTGGTTGAAAGAAGACTGAAGAGTACTTTACCTTTCACAAATGGCCAGTTTGTCTGGCATCACGTGTGAGGGAGTAGGAAGGCATTGTCTTCCACAGGAGAGACCTGCAGAGGCCTGTGTCTCCATGGAAGGCCATGTGGGGGAAGTGAGAGGACAAAGGGAGTGAGTGAGAGAGAGAGAGAGAGAGAGAGAGAGAAAGGAGGGGTCAGAACGCAGCTCCCAGGTGAAGACAAAGAGAGACATCCCATTCAAGGAGATAACCCCCATACACCCTTGGAGTGATGTAGCAACCCCCCTCCCATGTCCAGGCATGCTGAGTCGCTCACTCCAACAAAACTATGGCTAAGCATGACGTGCAGGTGCAGCCCAAGTGTTTAAGACACATTCCCCCATTTTGAAATAAGATGGGTTTGTTTTATTACTCATTGGAATAGATTTGGGGGTGAAATCGCAGTAGACTGTCATCCACTGTTTTTTCCAGAACTTCAGTTTATATTTCACAGGCATATTCTTTCACGGGCTATACCTCAACAAGCAATATAAAAGAATTACGAATGTATTTTAAAGTGCCGTGCCTGAGGGGCGGGGGTTGGAGGGCAGTGTCTCTCAGAGGCCGGAGGTCCCACGGGAGCCCACAGTAATGGATCCCATGTCCCTTCTTCTCTCCCCCCCCTCCTTATTTTGCAGTGCTTCGAGATCCCAGGGGTGAAGATTTTAAGCTACCAGGCCCCCATCTATTATGGGAACCGCAGTTTCTTCCGTGACGCTGTGAGCCGTCTAGTAGGGCTGAGCCAGGAGCGGGAGCCGTACGAGGATCGAGGCCCAGAGATCAAGATGCACATCAGCACTGTGGTGAGTTAGTGGGCAGGGTGGTGGTGGTACTTTTTTTTAATTTAAAGATTTTTATTGTTTTTAGACAAAAGGTTAACAGTAAAATCGAGAACAGTGTAAAATTATGCTTAAATACACACATCTTAACATATGTAAATTTTGCATATTTTCAAGTATTTATTTATTTATTTATTTATTAATCAAATTTATACCCCGCCCTCCCCCGTAGGGCTCAGGGCGGCTTACACAGCAAGCAATCTTGCAATAATAAAACATCATATACATTTGATACATTTAAAACATATTATACAATTTAAAACCAATCTCGATACAAATAAAGTGCTCAAAAACCTCCATTCCAACAGTAAAATCGAGAACAGTGTAAAATCATGCTTAAATACACACATCTTAACATATGTAAATTTTGCATATTTTCAAGTAATTATGTTCAGAACTGCTTCTTTTTAGAGCTTTGGACAACTTACATTGAACAAACCTCAAAACTTGTTGTTGTCTGGTATCTAATATATATATAATAAAATGATAATAATAATAATTTAAATAGTATAATATTAAAACATATATACAGTGAAGTAGCTAAACAAGGAAAATAAATAATAATAATAACGGTGCAACATACATTTGAAAAACACACTACAGGAATTAAGGATAATGTTACCATATTTCTGTACAGAAGATATGTATTCATGAGCCTTCGGTTCAATAGGGAAAAAAAAAACCCTTGTTAAATCCACTTATAGAATTGGGACCATTCAGAGGAGATAAATTGTTGTTGAGATAGATAATCTAAAATTGGGTACCACTTTTCAACAAACCGTTGATGTTTTGGGCTTTGAGAAGTAGTGTCTAGTTTGCTTGAAACAGAATCTATTAAATAGTGATTCCGACGCTGCCAAGACCACAATTGCTACTCTTTGGAAAGCTCCAACAACAGAAAATTGGTGGTGGTACTGAGGATTCTAGCACCATCAGCCCAATCCAAATCAGAACCCACCTTAACACTGCCGATTTGCAGCGTTAAAGAGGACGTCGGGACTTCTGATGTCTCTCCTGCATAACCAGCCTTTTAGCCACCAGAGTTGACTTTATTATTAGTTTTGCATGAGGGTATGCATTCAGCATGTTCCCTGAATTACAGTGATTTGATGTACTGTCACAGTTCTTCATGTATTTGCTCAGAGTAAGAGAGCCTCATATGAGATTTGTTTATTTATAAAATGTCTCTCCTTGGAACCAGCTCAAGGCTGCTTACAACCAACGAAACATAATATGCTATGAAAGTTGTTAATGATAAGTAAACTATTAAAAACCCAGCACTGAAGACCAAGACGGAGTGTATGACATTGGACAGCTTAGAACGAGTCTTATAAACTAATTTTCGAGCTAGAAGCAGACTATAAAAGCACTGTTAAAATATCAACCCCTTTGTTAAAATAACTAAAAAACCTTTTGGCCTAGTACGTAAAAGAGAGTAGGGTAATGTCTTTGGTTACCACCTGCCTCACCTTGGAAGACAGGGGCACGGTAGGGCTGCTTGGTCCCTGGCAACGGGTGAAGGATTGTAAGGGACGTACCAGGAGGAAGAGGAAGGCCCATGCCACGTTGCCAGCGTCACACCAGAAGTGATGTTATCACACTGCAATGCTCTGGTATTTGGGCAAAAACTCTATAGTAAAAACGGCTTGTACCATAGAGTTTTTGCCCAAATACCAGAGTGTTGACCCGATGTTGCTGGCATGATGATGTCACTTCCTAAGCAACACCAGCAAAGTGGCCTGGGCCTTCCTCTTTTTCCTGGTTTAGATTACCTATTCTTACTAACTAGATGGTGTCGGATGCTGGACGCATGTCCAGCCTCCATGGGGCAAGATGGAGAGATCAAGCTCCTTCCTTGTGTGCAGGCGAGAGAGAAGGCGGCGTGAGAGCGGCAGCAGAGGAAATTGCCCCCAAGAGTAGCATTCTGCTTCAAAGGAAAGGCTCAGAGAGCAGGAAGGAAAGGATGCTCTGTGCGTCCTGACCTCTCTATCTGTCTAAGCTCTTTGGTGCCATCTTCTCAAGTTTGAGACAGGAGACAGCACAAAGGCCTCCACATCTAGCATAATTGAGCTGGGGGGAGCAGGATTTCCATTTGGGAAAATAGTGAGGGGTGGGGAAGCTAACCTCTCATGCCCAGCACCACAGACCCCGTCTAGAATGCCCTCCCCACCTCAAACAACTGTATAGAGCCAGATGTCACATCTGGAGTTCCCATTACAGGACGCCATCATCGCACAAGCAGTTTGGTGTTTACTTCATGGAAAACACAAATGTTTCTAGCAGACTGTGA
The DNA here is from genome assembly GCF_001447785.1 of Gekko japonicus. Lineage (NCBI taxonomy): Eukaryota > Metazoa > Chordata > Lepidosauria > Squamata > Gekkonidae > Gekko > Gekko japonicus. The sequence continues at coordinate 371,360 of NW_015160887.1, read as the reverse complement.
ATTCCACTAGTGGCTATTGTTTAGGTGATCTTATCATGGATATGAATCCAAGCCCCATCCGCAGCCCCAGCCTCGTTACTGGCTGTGTTTCACCCTCTGATCCATCCCAGTGAATTAACAAAACAAAAGTGGAGTTGAATCTAAGAGTTCACGCCCTGTGATAAACAATCATGTAAACAGGTTATGGATTGGAGACAGAGCAGAGAATCTCACTTCTCCACACTTCTCCTAAGCGAAGCTTAATTGTTCCTCTTTTCCTCCTAGGAAAGCAGCGTCTCTGTCCTAGACAAGAAACCTGGCTCAGGTATGCCAAGATGATTTTCTTCCTACACCTGAGGGATTGCCCTGGGCATTTTGAGCTCTGCAGCGGGAGGTGATTTGGAGTAGAGAAAAGTGGCAGGCAGGGAAAAGGTTGAATGCTCCCTTTTGCCCTCGTGTGTACCAGAGAAGCAGGGGACGTCCTCTACTGTGGAGTGGCAGAGTAGTTGTGGGGAAATCTGGGATTTTGCAACCTGAGAACTCAGACTTTACACCTGGGATATGCTCAGATGTGTACAGTGCTTGTTCTGCTCTGCTTTTGAAGGACAGTTTGGAATCATGCGGCTAGTGGCTGGATGGGTCTGAATCCCACAGAGACTTTCTAGGAATCCTTCCATCCGTGGACCGCAACTTTCTTGCCTCTCTCCTCCTGCTGCAGTTCCAAAATGCTCCCCAAATACTGCTTCTTATGGACAGGGGGCCCCTCCCACACTCCTGAGCAGAAATTTGGTGGGCATTTTGGACAGCAGCAGGAAGGGGAAGACAAGGAAGTCCTTCCATGAGCAGAAATGCTCTGTGGGACCCAGTCCATCAGCAGGACACATGAGGAGGATGTGGGGGCCACACAGAGTCAGGACGTCCCAACGTCATGTGAATATAAAGGTAAAGGTAAAGGTTCCCTTGCTCGAAAGCCATTCGAGTCCGACTCTAGGGTTACGGTGCTCATCTCCGTTTCCAGGCCAAAGAGCCAACGCTGTCCGAAGATGTTTCAGTGGTCATGTGGCCGGCATGACTAAACGCCAAGGCGCACGGAACGCTGTTACCTTCCCACTGAAGTGGTACCTATTTATCGACTTGCAATTTCTTGCTTTCGAACTGCTAAGTCGGCAGGACTTGTGAATATAGACAAAACAAAAAGGATACTTCTGGATACAGTTATGCCTACTTTACGTTGTGCATCTTTGTCAAAATTTCAGTTAAATCAGCTTTTCCTATGCAGTCAAGAAGGAATTAAACCTTTCCCCTTTTATTTAATTCTGCAGAAGATATTTCTGCCTCCGGGCAGTGATGGTGGCCATAGAATTTGCTAAAGTCTTTTTTGTGCACTGTACCGATTCAGGGACTGAGACTTCTTGCGCTGAGTTGTCAGGGCTGGGCTGGGGGGCAGGGGGGGGAGTGTCTTTGAGGCAAAACTCCACAAATGCAAAAGTTTTCCTCTACCCCAAAATTGGCTGGTAAAGGGAAAACCATTGAGCATGTTTAGAGTGGTACTTGACTAACTTCCACTGGAGCTGCTGGACTCAGGATTGTAGATCCACCTTGGATTGTGGCTGACAATGTGCTCCGTCTCCTTTGCACTTCCAGATACAGCTGTACAGGCTGTGGTCCTTGACTGCAGTGGAGTGGCCTTTGTCGATTCAGCCGGGGCACGTCTCCTTATCCAGGTACCATTCGGAGGGAGGAGAAACCCTTCAAGCTAAAAAGAACGAGTGCTGAACCTCCAGTGGGGATGGAGTCCAGCCTGTCTGTCCAGATGTTCTTCCTTCTAACCGTGGCTGCAGCCACTTGGCGAGGAATCTCCCTTTTGCATTCTTTGCCACTGTGAAGACCAGTGTGCCATCTAGTCCAGCATCCTGTTTCACACGGTTGGACAACTAGCTGCCCTGGAGGGCCAGCAAACAGAGCACAGAGGCCAGGGACTTCCCTTGTTGCTGCCCGGTAGCACTGGTATCCAGAGCTTCCCTTTAGTCTTCCTGACTAGGAGCAGTTCAGGGACTTTCGCGAGGCTGTCTGCCCGTTGCTGCATTCGCTGGCAGTGAATTTTCACTTTGGGCACTGGGGTGGATCCAGCCATCCTTCAAGCAGCCTCCCTCCAGCCTAAGGTGCCTTCCTCCAACTTTCTTAAGTGGCTCTTCCTCCAATGGGAGAGCCACTTAAGTTTAGAGGAAGTCTTCAGACCTGAGCCAAAAGGAAATGTGGGGTATAAACACATAAATAAATAAATAAATAAATAAATAAGCAAACTTAGTTCAGTGAGGTGGTGGGATAGGGGCTGGATCCATGCCATTAGCTCCTCCCACAAGGAAACAAAACAGAAGAGCTTTCAAAGAGTTCCTTCGCTCATCCTTTCCCACAGAGGGTTTGTTGCGAGTGGGCCACACAAGGCGAAAAGTTTGCATGCCAGGAAGCGCGTTAGGGCCTGGCCACACGTTACACTGTAAGGACAAAGAAGAAAAAAGGGGGAAAGACTGAACCTAAACCTAGAATTCGGAACCTAAAAAGGTTAGTCAAGAATAGAAGAGGGCCAACTCTAAAAATCTAATTATGAAACATACAAAAATATATATGTATTTATTCAACATAAATTGAAATAACAAACACGGGCCCATTCCTACCTCATATACAAATATAAAAACATACAAGGGCTAACAAGATAGACCTAACGTGTTTCGGCCTTTACAGGCCTTCCTCAGAGGTCTAATACAGACAGAACATGTTGGCTGATATGCAAAAATACATACAATCATACATATACAAAATATGGAATAAAGACCAGAAACCAATTGTTCCAAAGTTTAACCACTGGGCAAAGAAAAGAAATACAAAAATACAAATGAAGCCTCCAGTGCAATCACATGTCCAGTAGTACTTCTCTCTGGTCAACTGTATATTCTCCTGAGATTGTACAGCCAAATGTTCCCAATAAAAGTGTCTGCAATGTGCCCACCCCAGATCTGGCCAGACATGCACCAGGAGTTCCAAGCAGGCACTTTTGTTCGCTGTGCGGGGGCTCAATTCCTATCCACTCAGGCTGTCCAACTTCGAAATGCCCAAGGGAGTTAGTATTCCCCACGTTGTGGAAATGTACCTGTATTGGTGGGTTGCGTGTATAGTCAGACACTCTTTGCCTGTGTCTCACCTTGCACAGAAGTGAATCCACCAGCCAGTTTCAGGGGGGTACCTGTGTTGGCCTGCAGTAGAGCAGCACGGTTTGAGTCCAGTAGCACCTTAGGTGCCAGCAAGATTCCCGGGGTGGAAGCTTTCTAGAGTCAAAGCTCCCTTCATTAGAGACCAGTCAGCCAGTGTTGCTTTTGGGCCCCATCAGCCATTGCTCAGTGTAAAGGATGAACACTGTTTAAGTTAAACTTGTCGGAAAAGGCAGTGTCTGGTGTACAAAGAAGATGCAGAGAAGACCCTGCAGGGGGCAGCAAGAAGACAATTAGACAGGACAGCGAAGACGGCACCTTCTCTCTCCTGTTGAGTGTCATTCCTTGTCTGTCTCCAGATGGTTACTCTCAGGGCAATTTCCCCCTTCTCCTCGGAAGTGCCACACTCGGTCTTACCCCCCTCTCTCAGCTAGAGATGTAGTTAGGAGCCTATCTCTGTCTCTCCTCTTTCCCATCAAGTATGTTCATCCATAAATAAACCTTATCTGCTCTTAATCAGGTTGTGCGCCACTGCTGTGTTAATTGCCAACAAAACCTGTCAACTTAAAAGATGATGAGCGGGCAATTTTCACATTATGAGGGAGGTGAACGATGGAGACCCCCAAAGGATCAGTGTTAGCACTGGCGATTATTTGACTTACTCAAGGATTTGTAGAGGGGAGGGGGAAACCCAGGAAGTGGCCCACGATGCCAGGATGTGACATAAAGACCACATCTCCTCCTGGTGCAAACAGCCACAGAGGACACTACGGTTTGACAAGTCTGGAGGCTTCCTTTGATGGCATGGTCCTTCCAGTTTCACACAAATGAGTTAGATCACAGCTTCCCGGGCTCTCAGACAATGATGGAGGTGCTGCGAGGGACCCATGGGGGCGTTTCTGAGATTCCATGATCTTACTTTGCTGATCTTACTTTGCAGGTGTGCATTGAATGCCAAAAAGCAGGCATGCAGGTGCATTTGGCTGCTTGCAATGGTGAGTGGGTGATCTCTCTTGGTCCCAGTTCATTTTTTGGAGGCAATGTGGTATTTTTGCATGCGTTTGAGGGGGGAAAAACTAAATTAGCCAATAAAATAAGGGTTCTTCAGTCCATTTCACACATTATGCAGAGGCGAGCCTAGGCGTGCCACTGGCTGGGTGCTCAGCAGGGGTCTGTAGCCAGACTTGGCTCCCTGGCTGGTATGCCTGCACGATATGTTCGTTCGTTGCCTCTAGTACCAAGATATGTTGGAGACTTTAAACTAAACACCGAAACTTTAGATTTTGTGTAACCTTGAAAAGAATCTGCAGCCAGGACTATGGACAGGACCACTATCAAAGTGCCGTTTCCTTGCACGAAAAAGGGCCCCGCTACCTGCCATGATTTAAGCCCTGGCAGGGGAAAACAAAGATGCTCATATGGTTCGTGCCCTTTCCCCCTACTGGATCTCAAAGCAGCTCAGGAGGAAAAGTTTAGATCAGGGAAGCCATGCACAGGGTGACGAGTCCTTTCTCAGGGAATCTTCCCTGTGGTTTCCTCAGGGCCATGCCTCCAGCCATTTTGAGCTGATGAGGGGGGGGAGTGGCTGGTTCTTGGAGCCAAATTATACAGTGGCAGTTCTGACCCCGGAACTCTACTTCTGTGGATAGTTTGGTCTTTGCCGTTTTAAATTTTTTAGGTGTATCCTTCAGAACGACTTGGGTACACACCTTAATGTTTTATGTGTGGGGCCACCCTTTGTCTCCAGCAAAAATACAAAGGGGGACCACAATGTCACAAACCGGAGAAATACCAAAACAGTTTGGTTGCACGGTGTATTTTGGTATTTACCCTTTGTCTCCACCCAGACAAAAGGCTCAAAGTGACCAGATGGAGATCACACCGCTCATTGACAAAACGCAAATAGTAGACGTGTGCAGCCTCAGTTTGCCTCAGGGCTGTGCAGGGAAGGGAGGGTGTTTCAACCTCTGCTTAGTTTTGCTATTCAAAACTAGCTCCCCCCGCTCCATTAGCATTTTGAAGGGGAAAAAGATGTATCCCCCCCCTCCCCACAGGGAGCCCAGTTTTGGATAGCAAAACTGTGTGGGGGTTGAAGGGTTAATCACTCCCCCCCCCCCCACACACACACACTTGCTGTCTTCCCTGCTCAGCCATGACTCAAATTTAGGCTGCCCCTTGCATCCTATGGACTGAGGCTTGTTCTTTTCTTCACGTCACCTTTTTAAGTCCTGAGGAATCAGCTGACTGTTGGAGTGGTGGGTGGTTTCTTCACCTATTTGCTGCCACATGAGTAAGGGTCAGTTCACACCTGCTTGTAAATCACCTGATTTTCCCCCCATCACTTGATGCCTCATTGATGAATGTGTGAATCGTCTTGCCTGAGAAGCCTTTTGTGTTAGGAAATTTCTATCTGTGGATTTTTGATTGGCAGTGACTCATTCTCAAATGCCAGTCACCCACTCCAAAAACTGATGCCAGCCCGCAATAACCATCTCCCTTTGTTTCCTCCTCTCCATACAGCAAATGTCCTGCGCACCCTACGCTCTTGTGGCCTCCTGCATCACCTACGCCCGCAGCAGATTTTTGTCAGTGTTCACGACGCTACGTCCTACCTCCAGCAGACCACGGTAAGAGGGCAAAGGCCCAGAGAGGTAAGGCCTCTTTCTCTCCTCACTGGTTCAGTGTTGCTTTCTCTTGCAGACGGTTGAGTTTTCGTTTGGAAAGATTTTTTAAAAATGGGAGCAGCGCTCGGGTAGGGATGGGCATGAACCGAATCACGAACTGAATTTCATGACGAACCGGTAGGTTCATGCGTTTGCAAACCGCAGTTTGTACAATCGCGCTGTTTGTGAACCACCCATGAACCACCATGGGTTCTGTGGCGGTTCATTCAGTTCGTAAGAGGGTTTGTGGGCCAGACGTGCTGGCGCTCAAGCCAACGGTTGGGAACCCTTTGCAGTGTGCCTCGCCAGTGAGCTCAGAAAGCATCAGAAGATGCCTTCTGAGTAAACTGGCGAGTCATGCTGCAGCGGCGGCACAACGCAAGTGGGCAGTCAGAGGCCATTTAAATTAGTTGACTTGCGAGTCGTGCTGCCGTGGCAGTGTGATGCCAGTGAGCTCAGAAGGCATTTAAATAAGTGGCATTTTGTTGCCTTAAGAATAATAGACACATGGGTGGGTCCTAGATCAGATCAAGTCTGAACTCTCCCTGGAAGCTAAAATGACTAAACTGAGGCCATTGAACTTTGGCCACACTATGAGAAGACAACATTCATTGGAAAAGACAATAATGCTAGGAAAAGCTGAAGGCAGCAGGAAAAGAGGAAGACCCAACCTGAGATGGTTTGACGTGGACGTTTTTCCGCAGGGATGGCTCTCCACGCCCCTGCATTTGTATACCTCCGGGGCTCTCCCCCACCTCCCTAAATGTTTTGGCAGTTTCAGGAGCAAAAATGAAGTTTGCTCCCTCTTGCGGTGCAGCATGGGAATCCCCAGGAACGTGGAAGTCTGGTGCTGCGAGGCAGAACGGGACAGACCTCGTTTTTTGCCCCTGAAACTGCAAAAACATTTGCGGAACAGGGGAGAGCCCCGGAGGCGTACAAATGCGGGGGCGTGGAGAACCATCCCTGCAGAAGATGTCTCAGTCAAGGCAGCCACGGCCCACCTTTGCAAGGCCTGAGCGAGGCCGTTAATGATGGGATGTTTTGGAGGTCATTAATGCATGGGGTTGCCATAAGTCGGAAATGACCTGACCAGTGTTCCCTCTAAGCTGAGTTAGTGTGAGCTAGCTCACAGTTTTTTAGCCTCCAGCTCACACATTTTTGTCTTAGCTCAGGGAGGAGGGCTCCAGAGCCAACTAATTTCTGCAGCAGCAGAATCGCTGGCTCACAACTTTAATGCCAGTAGCTCACACAGTAGAATTTTTAATCACAAGACTCCACAGCTTAGAAGGACCATTGGACCTGACGGCACTTAATACACACACAGCTTCTTTCCAGAGCAGGAATAGAGAGGCTAGCCCTGGGACTTGCCTTGAAGGCAAGAGCTCCTCTGAAAAGGTTACCCAGACGGCTATGTGGGACACTGGCCCTTTGGCTGCATTCTGACATCACAGTGCACTGCATTTCCGCTCCGGTCTAGTGCAGTGGGCACAGATATAACTTGTTCACTATGCCCAGATGCACCTGTGCGAAAGCAGTCTTCAGCTGCCCGAGATGGCAAAATGGTTGAGACAATTGGCTTGCTGCCTCACACGCACCTGGATTCTCAGATGGCATTAAGCCCTATTTTAGGATCCTGGTTTTGTGTGTGTGTGGGGGGGACGAGGACATTTGGACATCACAGGCAATTGGACTTCGTTTCAACAGAAGTTTGTTTTTGCACATCATGCGGGGGGGGGTGTACAAAGGGTATAACGAACAAAGAGCATTGGGGTTCGATGGTGACTTAATGTGATGGAGGGAGGCAGCCTCTGAGAGCTGGTGGGAGATGAATTAACCTGCCTGAAACTCAGCCAAGGGGGAGGGTCTCTTTTGGGTACAGAAGGAAGGGACACTCTACCCCCAGCAGGCATGAAGAAAAAAATCAGGAATCCTCTTCTCTTTCCACGGGTCCTCGTCATCCCTCTGTGCTTTCTCAGACTGGATTGAAGGTGGTTTGGAAAAGCATCAAAGGAGAACGCGGCAACCGTGGAGAGACAACAGCTGGAGGGAAATGATGTTGTGAGGAAGCTCAGGGGGAAACGACTGCAGCTCAGCACCCAAAACCACGGGAAAACCTCCGTGTGAAAAACCCTGGGTATTCTTACGACAAACCTTTAGTGTGAATGGAACCTGTCGTCTGACCACTCTTGCATGCAAAGCATTAATACCAAGTGTATTCCTTTAATCGGTACAGAACCAACTCGGTAAGTTCAGTACCAGGCTTGCTGCGTGTGCTGAGAATGTGAAGACGGGTTTATTCCTATAATAAGAGGACGAGAACCCTTATTCTCAAATACCAGACTGTGTGTAGTGGACTTGCCCTGATACGTACCTGATGGAGAACTCTTTTACGGTTGCTTCTTAGGAAACTGTGGAGCAGAAGGACCCTACCATCTGGGTATAACACTTTGCTGTCCGTTCAGGGCCAAGGAGCGTATCAAATTGACTCACGTGTACCAGGATGAGATCGGCAAGACATACTGAGGGCAGCTGGCTGCCTCTGAGACATACAAGGTCCTGCCTGCCAAGATGGAGTGCAGGCTTACGAGGAAGGACATCACAGAATGCTTACTCGACGAAGAACGGAGACACCCAAGATACAAAAGGCAGCAGAGCGAGTCAGGCAGAACCTTCTCAGCCAGTAGCTCCTTCTCTGTGCTGTGACCGGGATGGCCAGATGTAGCTTGAACTAGCCGGTCACTTCAGCAACAGGAGGAACATCTGTATTAAGCACCCTTCTGTCCAAGCTCCCATCAATCCGGATTATCAGAAAGGAGAAACCCACACCGCAGTTACAAGCTGCATCCCACAAGGCCTCATGGGGAAATCCCTGGCTGCTGGGGCATACCTTCCTTTTTTTCTGGCATTCCTTTGCCCAGAATAGTACCTTTTCGCTTCTACATTATGCCTGAAGGAGGAGGCTGCATTTGAATAGAGGCCCGCACATTTTTTGCCAACTTGAAGCTGTGGCTTAGAGAAACACAAGATGCCTGGAGAGATGAACACTGTGTATGAACCATCGGGGACATCACAAGCCGGAGCAAGGATGAGGTGGGAAATCTCTCTTATGTCATCACGAACAGCCAGTTTCTGTCTCCTATTCCTCTCAGGTGGGAGACCAAGGAAGTCCAGGGTCACAGACAGTGGCAAACCACCTCTGAGCGTTTCTTGCCTTGAAAACCCCCTTGGAGTCGCCCAAAGTCGGCTGTCATGGACAGCACCTACCACCACCATCACATCAGCCATACCAAATTTTTACTGGTCCTCCTTTTTTTGTGCCTGACAAGTGGCAATTTAGTAGGGGTTCCCCCAAACATGACGATGATAAAGGATATGGGGGGAAACTTCCATGGACAGCACCTGCCACCACCACCACCACCACCACCACATCAGCCATACCAAATTTTTACTGGTCCTCCTTTTTCTGTGCCTGACAAGTGGCAACTTAGTAGGGGTTCCCCCTCCACACCCAACAATGACGATGATAAAGGACAGGGGGGGGAACTTCCCATCGTGGGAGCAGGATAGCATTCACCCAGGGCTGGTGCTCAGTGATACTCTTCAGGAGAGGACTGTTTTCCCTCTGGGCCCAGCAAGGCAGCTTGCGGTAACTGCAAGGTCTTCCCTAAGAGCTACTGAGACCATCTGCCCAAGCGAAGCGCAGAAGATTCAAGGGGAAAACCTGCTCAAGTTACTTTGGTGTTGAAACAAGTTAAAATGGGTGAACTGTAGTGTTCCATTTTACTGCATTAAACCGTGTTGTGAACTCTCTGGATTAAAAGCACAGGCCAAATTTAAAAAGATGGCAACTCTGGTGAATTTTTTTTAAAGGAAAAAAAAATCACATTCTCTTTGGAACACTTATTTCTCCCCCTCCCCACCTTCCTACCTGTCTTTTGATCCAGAATTACCTTTTTCAATGAATTGTTGTGAACTCTCTGGATTAAAAGCACAGGCTGAATTTAAAAAGATGGCAACTCTAGTGAATTTTTTTAAAGGGAAAAAAAAATCACTTTCTCTTTGGAACACTTGTTTCTCCCCCTCCCTATCTTTTGATCCAGAATTACCTTTTTCAATGAATTTCCACATCTGGTTTTGGGGGGGACCTTTAACAAAAAGGCTTTAGTACACAACGGAGCAACAAACATAAAAAAAAATAAGCAACACCCCCACATCCTTTATTATTTTCCCCAGAGTTAATTTCCTTTACAGAAAAAAATTCTCTTTGACGTAATCGCAGGCAAAGTCACTGTGGCCAAGTGCAAAGGGGCAGTCAGGGTTTCGGCCGGTAGGACAGAGGGAGAGGACTAGGAGAGGGCGCAAGGTAGTGTGTGTGGGGGGGAAGGAGGTAGCACGGCATGGGATTCAACCAATGTCATCAGTCAGTTTGATTTCCCCACTCCTCCACTTGCAGCTGCTGGATGACCTTGGGCAAGCCACAGTTCTGTCAGAGCTGTTCTCTCAGCCCCTCCTACCTCACAGGGTGTCTGTTGTGGGGAGGGGACGGGAAAGGGGTTTGGAAGCTGCTCTAAGACTCCGAGGGAAGGGCGGGGTATAAATCCAGTCTCTTCTTCTTCTGTTGTAGCTGGAGCAGACAATTCCCTCTCCCCTTCCAATGAAAGCGTGACTGTGGGGGGAAATTGTCTGAGGGCATGCATACCTATATCCAGGGGTCATTTCGTAGAAAAAGAGCTAGGGGAACTCATTAGCATAACTCATTAGCATATGCCACACCCCCTAACATCACCGAAAGTGTATCATAAGGCCACACCCCCTGACATCACCGGAAGTGTGTCATAAGGCCACACACACCACCCCCAACGGTCCCGGCCGCCGCCGCCAGCCTTGCAGCTCCACTGCCAAGCCACATGAGGGGCCTTGCAGTGGACCTGCAAGGCCGGCGGGGGTGCAAGGAAGCCCCGCGAAGGCCCTCCCTGGCCCCAGGCAGGCAGGCAGGGGTGGGGAGAGGCAGGGAGGGAGCAACTTACCCTCCCTCTTCTCCTGCCTCCTCCTGGCTGAATGAGGGCCGGAAGCGGGGCAGCCTGAAGCAGGGGGCGGGGCTTCGTCATGTGCCTCGCCACCCCGTACCTCACCCGGGGGAACTGCGATCCCCCGCGATCCCCCCCGAAATGACCTCTGCCTATATCACTGTTAGAACCACAAAGCCTCCAATGCAATTCTTTAGAGAGAGGGACTTAGAAACCCCCCACTCTGCCTGGGGGAGATGAGAATTCTCCCCCCACCCAGAGAGACTGGCTTGCTACCTCCCGTCCTCCCCCTCCTCCCGTGTGCTGGATGGCAAGCAGCTGAGCAGGAAGTGGCCTTTGAGAGAAAGGAACAGAGGGAAGGCTCACTGCAGTTTGGGGAGAGCAGGGATCTCAACAGGGTATAACGCCACAGAGTTTTCTCTGGGGGAACTGATCTCTGTAGTCTGGAGATTGTTTCAGGGAGATCTCCAGGTTTCCCTGAAGGATGGTGACCCTGTCATCCACACAGCGTGCAAACCCACTTGAACCGCCATCTTTCAGGAAAGACTGGAGCGACGCCAGAAATCCTGGAAGGCAGATAACTGAACGACGGTCACGCGGATGCCCGGAAAACTGTGTTTGGGTTTGCAAGCCAAGTCAGAGCAAAACATCCACGTGGAGGCAACTGCACACACCACGCTTCTCCCGCGTGTCTTTTGTTGTCTCTCTGTGTTGCATTGTAATTGGTGCAAACTGCTTTGGAATCCAGTTTTGGCTGAAAAATGGGAAATGGGAATGTAACAAGCGCAAAACTTGCTCATGTCGCTATGTGACCGCCCCAGTCTCATGATTTTGCTAGGTTAAGAATGGCAAGTACTTGATATTCCATTCATTTAGAACTTAGAAATGGCTAACAGTGGTTGAATTACACCTGACATCTTGTTTCAGATGTCCCAACTGTAAACTGCGCTTTCTATTTAAAATGTGAATCTAATAACTCAGTCCCGTGTAGGTATAATCCTTATGAAGGGAGAAAGTTTGGAAAGATGGGGGGGGGGGAGATACGGCTGTAACGGCACACAGTTCTTTATCTGCTGCTATCCCTGCTTAACAGGGATGGTGTTGCTGAAAAAACACATGGATGCCCACCGGAATGCACAACATTCCCCCTTGGGTTTAAGGAATGATTAGCTCTGGATCTGCTGGCATGCCCCACATAGGCTGACTCTGTGAACATAGGCAGATCAGGAGGGGGAGGGCAGGAAGGGTAGCATCAGCACTTAGTTCTCTTGTGGCCCTTTCTTACACAACCACTTTGGGGTCTGGAAGCTGTCTTTCTCCAGGCCAGTTTGGCTGGGGATCCTGGAAGGGGTTTTTTTTGTCATCTTCTGGGCATGGAACAGGGGTCACTGGGTGTGTGTGTGTGGGGGGGAGTATTTGTGAATTTCCTGCATTGTGCAGGGGGCTGGACTAGATGACCCCGGAGGCCCCTTTCGACTCTATGATTCTATGAAAGGCTGAAAGACCTTCAGTTCATGAAGGTGGCCATAGCACGGCAAGTATGCTTGGGTTCTGCTCCTAATTCTCATTCCCAGCCAAAGTTCAGCGTGAATGGCACCTCCGCACTCCCATCCCTTAAAATGCAAGGGCGTCTGCAGAAATAACTTGGGGGAGAGGGCAAGGTTTCTTCATTGCAACTGCAGATTCAGTACACTTAGGATTCCAGGGGGGCAAGTGCTCCCGCTGCCTCCCCACGACAGACACACATCAGGATATGTGAAGGGTGGGGAAATATAAGAAGGTCACCTGATTGGCTGCAGCTCCTACTGTGACCCCCCTCGCCACTAGACCGGCCCCCATGCATTGTGGGAAGAGCAGCTATGCAGAGCCTTGCAAGGCTGGGAACAGGAAGGGGAAACGAGGGAAGCGGGGGGGGGGAGGGCTTGGCAAATGGGTTTGGTTTAAATTAAAAACAGGACTGTCCTTAGCAGACCGGCTGTCTGCTTCAGCATATAAAAAAGTCCCACCTCATTAGAAAAGAAACATAGTCGCTCCCCGTCCCTCCTGCAACTCTTGAGTCTGCATCTTTTGAACGTACAGTACACTGTTGTTGTTGCAGCAAAGGGCGAACCTTAAATGTCTGGAACCTGGAGTGCGTTTGGTTTGCTCTGCCCGAGTCTATGAACGTTCATGCCTCCATTTGCGTTGCTGTGGTTGCCGCAGGAGAGGGCAAACCTGAATCGTCTTCAACCTGGAGTGTCCGTGTCCACTCGTGCCCCTCTTGACGTTCACTTTGCGGCAGGCTTGCTCCCTCCCCCCCCCAGGCTCCCCCCCTCCCGGTCTCTGTGGTCTTTGGCACTTCAAAGAAAAATAAATAAAAGAAAATAAAAATCTCCCCGGGTGACGACCCGCTTGGCAGGAGTTCAGAAGGAGGGAGCACAGATGCAAGACTTGTTGGCACAAAAAGTTGTGGCACGGCAGAACGCCCCCAGAGTTCAAGTATGATCCCCCCCCCCAATAATATTCCCTCTTGATTAGATGAAACAGGCGGTTCGGATATCTGGGGTTGGAGGCTATTTAGTGTGTGTGTGTGTGTGTGCGTGCACATTGTGAGGGGAGGGGGGACAGGCAGAAGGAAGCTCACAGATTATTAGAGAAGTAGGTTATTCCCAATCAGGAAAGGAGAAGTGGGGAAAAAGAACCTCCCAGGCAGTTTACCAGCATCATTCCCAGTTTACGGTTCTCCATTTCAGGCAACAAGATCTATAAATGCAAGAGAAGGCAGCACATAATCGCTTCAGTGCCAGGCTCGGGACAGTGTAGCCGCACCTTTGTGCTAAAAAAGGATTTTGTTTTTTTTTAAATAAAGGTACGGTAGGGAAGGGATCGGCCGCCCATTTTCCAAATCCCAAGGCCTGAGGATGCTGAGGCCTCCCTGAGTTCGGGGTGGGGGGAGTGTTGGCTAGTTGACGGGCAAGACCGTTGGCCCAAGGGCTGTTGCCGGAGCGGGCCGCCTGAGATCAGCAGGCCTGGATGCCTGAGGACGTGGCTGGCTCTCGTGGGTGAGTTTCTTGACACCCTGCCGACCGTGGACTAGTTGCCCGACATGCACTTGAACCGGTTCTTGAAGTAGAAGAGGCTGTGCTTCGTGATTATGCTGTTGTCGCTCGAGTTGGGGTAGCGGAATTTGGCGTACTGCTTCTCTGTGTCCGTCTTGAGCCAGGGGATCTTGATCTTGGAGGCGTGGTCCACCACCACGTTGGAACAGGAGCCCACGTGCAGCATGCCCAAGCCATCGATGAAGAACTCTGGACACACACACACACACACACATATATAAATATTGAGGAGGAGGAGAAAAGAGGATTACCGACAGAGCCAAACTAAGCAGATGGCACCGGAGGGGTCCGTTTTTACAACTCTGCGCAACATTGCTATGAAGCCTGGACCCGCTGCTCGGATCCAAAGCTCTGGGAAAGTCTTTTAACCAGCTTGTAGCATAGAGCATCCCCCCCCCCCAAATGATGCTGAAGTTGAGGTACATGCATCTCCACTCTCTACATACAGATCACCCCCGCTGCACCACTCACCGAGGTGGCCGACGCGGCTGAGACGGGGGTCGAAGCCGACCTGCAGCACCTTGTCTGTTCGGGCCAGGAAAAAGTTGACCACTCCGTCGGTGACCACGCAGCTCGGGAAGCCCTCAATGATGTGGTGGTAGCCCTGCCGAATTCGCAGGCAATCCCCGTCTTCGTTCCCGGGCTGCACGCTGATCTGTTGCCGGTATGTGGTGGAGTAGCCGGTGATCTCTCGCACGGCTCCGCCCACCTGCCAAACACAGAGACGACTTTGGGGAAGGGTGAGTGGAGAGCTGGGAGGAGAACGGAGCTGGGGGTGCTCACACCAGGGAAGCTGATCTTTAGCGCCTGATCCGGTTCAGAGAGAAAGTTGTCAATCTCAAGGTGGGACTTGGAGATCTCCTGGAATTATGGCTGATCTCCAAACGACAGGGATCGGTTTCTCTGGAGGAAACGGCTGCTTTGGAAGGCAGAGTCTATGGCATTACACCCTACTGAGATCCCTCCTCTCCAAACTCTGTCCTCCCTCAGGCCGTACTCCCAAATCTCCAGGAATTTCCCAACCTGGAGTGGGCAACCCTATTTGGAGATGTGGATGAGGCCTGGATGAGGAAGCAAGGCTGAAACAAATCTGGATTCCAAAGTAAGGTCTAGCCCAGACACACTATGAAGGCACTGCAAGGGACAGTTTCTGGTGGCATATGGATGTATGGGGGTTGGATCCCACCAACCAGTTCTGCTGCTGACCGAGGGGGAATCGGGTATTTTTGGCAGTGCCTCCCACCCTTGGCAGATTTCTGATTCCACTTTGTGCTATTTCAGGGGGGGGGTTGCCCATCCCCAAGGAGAAGTATTTCAAAGGGGGAGAGGAGGAAGTGGAGAAGTCCCCTCCAGTTGGGTGGAGATTTTCTGCAGGAGCCATGATTTACGTAAGAAGAGATCAGATCAAAGGTTTGGGCCAGCCTCCTGTTTCAAACAGCAGATTCCCTTCTCGTGGGTTTCCCAGAAGCATGAAGGGGAGGACCTTCTCTTGATGTACGCTCCAGCTTCCAGTGCTTGGATTTGGGATTGTGGGATACAGAACCATTCAGATCCAGTTCCTTATGTGGGGTGACACCCGCTCTTCTGAACTGAATATGCACCTTGAACAATGTAGCCAAGGAAGCAGGAACTAGGGGTATTTTTCTGATCTGGATATACCGGAGCTGAAAAATACTAGTATTTGAATCATTTCTTTTCAAGTTTCTGATACTTTTCAGCTCCATTATTCACTATGGGGAATCTCTCCAGGGGGCTGGGGGTGGTTAAGGTACTGGGCACTGAAACTGCAGGGGAGCTGCTGGTTCCTGTCCTTTACATAACCACAAATTTCAAGTCAACTGGACCAAGGGTCCCAATTCTATGGGCCCCTGAACAAGGTGCCCAATTGTCTTCCATTGTTTCCTATAGGGGGGCACCAAAAATGTAAACCCCAGAATCTCCCCCTCCCCCCAATAGGAACGCAATCACAAGCTATGGCTAAGCTCAAGAAATGAAAATCCCAAGAGTCTGTGACTATGTAAAATCTGAGAATCTGCAACTAAATAAAATGCAAGAATCTTAACCTATATAAAACACAAGCATCTCACTGTAAAATGCAAAAATCCACCCAAAAAAACCCATGAACCCAACACAAACTAACACCAGCAGAGAAGGCACTTTTGAAAAACAGCAAAAACACTTGAAACTGACAGGATCTTCCCTAAAGCAGCCTGGCAAGCCCATACGAAGCCTCAGTAGACAAAGAAAGAGGGGGAGACAGTCCTGGGAGCCTGCCCCAAATATTCCTAGTTAATCCCCAATATTTCCCAAAAAAATTCAGGACCCATTTTCAGTATTCTGAAAAGTCCTGGATATATTTGGGAGACCAGAAGATATTTTAAAAATACTGATAAGGTATTATTTGGAGATATATTTGGCTTGGTTATATCCAAGCATACATCCCTAGCAGGAACCAGCTCTACCTAATTTGGATCTAAGGAATTTTGTCCCTGGCTCCCTGCACTTTCCTTTGGTTTGAAGTTCAGCATATATTAAATGCCCTGATTCCCCTCAGCTGCCCTGGCTGTCTCCAGAGGTTTTCCCACTTAAGGAACGATTACTGGGATCACCCTCCACCCACTTCCTGATGCAGAATTTTACTGCCATTTTGGCCACCAAAAGAGTTCAGATGGAGAGATGTCTGTCTTGATAGATAGAACATTCAGGGGGGGAAAGCGGAATAGGGTCTCACTAGGTCCAGGGTAGTCTTCTCGAGGACATCGACCAGCATTTCCACTTTGGTGCGGATCGTGAAGACGAAGTCATCGTCCACCCACAGAACGTATTTGGTGGTCACCTGGGAGATGGCGAGATTCCTGCCAGCAAACCAGCCCTAGGAAGGAGCGAGGGAGGGGGTCATGTAAACACCAGTCACAGGAACAGCCAATGTCAACCCTCTTGTAC
Source organism: Gekko japonicus (assembly GCF_001447785.1). NCBI lineage: Eukaryota > Metazoa > Chordata > Lepidosauria > Squamata > Gekkonidae > Gekko > Gekko japonicus. The sequence continues at coordinate 354,444 of NW_015160887.1, read as the reverse complement.
AGCTATTGAGAATTGTTACTTGCCTGACTTGTTTTTTCTGCCACGCACCATACATTGCCAGCTTTATAATTTAATATCCTCAGGGGATATTGTTCGTCCTCTCTGGTCCCCTCCACCATGTGCCCATAAATCCAGGTATTTCATGTCATGCCCTCACTGACACCTTAGTTCCTGGTCAGCAATTCCTGTTGGTCTCTTTGTTGACAACTGGGGGGGGGGGAGGAAGTCACACTAAGGGGCCCCGATTTGACCCATGAGCCTCCACTCACTGACCACTAATCTAGATTACCATATTACTTCTGATCTAGATGCTGTATCAACAGGGGAGGTTCCTCATCCAGTCAATAGTTGCAACTCATCTGTTCGTCCTTCAGCCTTGTACTCCAGATTAAATTTATCTACATCTATTAAACTATCCCTCCAGGGGTTCTGTGCTCACAATGAATCATGTGGATCAGAATCGCTCAAACGCGTGAATAAAATGGGGCGGAGGGTGTTGGACTCCATTCATTCATTCCAACTGTGAGCACATTTAAAGTTTGTTGAGAGGTAACTCATCCATGTTTCATGATGGGCTATCGACACTCTCCTGCTAGGATGCCCACTCGTTGCTTGCTAGTTTTTATTCTGCTGAACTTCCAAGTTGCTCATAGCAGCATATGAGTGTAGCACGTTGTGTTTTTGTTGGATCAAGGAAATAAGCTATCTTCCAACACAAGAGGAGCATGTGTTTATAAATGGAACCACTGATATATTTTGCTCCCCCTCCACCTTACCCCATTTCAGAAGCCCAACCCCCAAGAACATCTCCCTGTCTGAACCTCTTGGATGATTTGGCCCATGGAGTCCTGCAGAACACTTGGGAATGCAGCCTGAGGCTGTAGGGTTGCCAATCTCCAGCTGAGGTCAGGAGTAGGGTGTGCGCTCAGTATATACAAGCTGAAAAAACACCCAGAAAATACAGTCCCCATAGGGTATAATGGAGTCGAATATTCAGGTTTCCCGAATATTTACCCAAATCCCAATACAAAACTGATATTGGTATTCGAGAATATTCAGGAATACTGATATTTTTGGGTCCCAATAGACCCAAATTGGGGGGGTGGGGGTGTACACCCCTGGTCTGGAGTTCTCCCAGAATTACGACTGATCTCCAGACCACACAGATTAACTCCCCTGGAGAAAATGGCAGCTTCTGAGGGTAGATTCTATGGCATCCCATCCTTAATGAACTCTCTCCCCAAAATTTGCCCTTCCCAGGCTCTGCCGCCCCCACCCCCCAAGTCCAGGAGTTTTCCTACCTGGAGTTGGCAACCCTACTCCTTTCCCACAGCCCTTCCCACACCTTGCCAAAGGGCATGAAGTACTGTTCGATATGTGGCCCCTCCACACGTTCGGGGGTCTGGCTGTCATCGGCGATGATGATGGTCACCATGGGGTAAAACTTGCGGATGCTGTCGATCAACGTTCGGAGCTTGTCGTAGCGCAAGAAGGTCTTGGTGGCAATGGTGACCAGGGCACTGATGTTGTATTCTGCTATGGAGAGACCATCATGAGAGCGGCTGGGATGGGTGCGGAGGAAGGACGGCTCAGCAAGGCTGGGTCCTTCACGGTGGGCTCAGGCGGAGCAGGGACAGCATGAACTTGCTACAGCATGCGCCACAAATCATAACTGCCCCCACTGGACATACTATGTGCTGCTTGTGTTTCTGCTTCTGGGATTCCCTTGGTCAAACTGGAAAAACCAAGGGGCACGGGTTGCTCTAGGACAGGGGTGTCAAACATATGGCCCGTGGGCCGGAACTGGCCCACAGGGCTCCTATCTGGCCCACGCATCATTAGCTTTATTGCCAGATGACAGAGGCTGCGCATTCTGTCCCTGAATACTGTCCCAGTGGTAATGTGTAACAGGCAGTGGAAGTGGGAGGGTGGGCATCAGGGAGATACTGTAAATAAACACTGTACGAGTGTTAAGCATGTTTGTATTTTGGGTAAAAAATAATATCGTTCATTGGGTTATAAAGTTTTTATCTCCGATGCCTGGCATTACATTTTATGGCACACGGGGCCCGGCCCAACAAAGTAACATTTATGTCAGATCCGGCCCTCATAACAAATGAGTTTGAGGTACATCAGAATAGGGTTGCCCGGGTTCTACTGATGTAATACCACATTCTGCATTGTTTAGCATATCAAGTTTAATTATCAAGCTTTCTTCAGACGCGAGTTTTATTTCAAACGTCTTCACTCCCTAGTCCATTGAAACTCCCTGTTAGATCTATTGTTCTGTTGAGTGCATTGATTTACATTGTGTATTCTGCTTTGAGTCTCAATGAAAAAGGCAAAGGTAAATAATTTTTTTAAAAAGTGAGAGATAACTGGCATTTGCCTAGAGTGTAATGTTCAAACTAGCCACTAGAGTGGGCTACGGACCTTGAAAAAGCACACGCACCCTTCTTACGTTGGGAATTAGTTGCTTACAAGGGGGGACCCGCGATACTAACCGCACCATATCTCTCTAACATCACATGAAAAGTACAGATGGGCTTTTTCTAGAGCACGTTTTGATGCCTTCCCTTCTAATTTACTGCAAGGAAGGTATCTCTGTTGGCCTATCTATCAAAGATGTTGTCTGTGCTCAGATAAAGAAATAGAAACAATTATTCACATTCTTTTCCACTGTAAACTCTATTCTGGAGAGAGATATCAGTTAATGTTCCCTTTACTCTCCCAATTTAAACCCTTAGACAGTTATTTAAAATTTGCAGATACTGTGCTGCTGAAATATTTGTTGGAAGACACCAAGAAGTCGGTAACACTGGTAGTAGCAAAATATTGTTTTTTCGGCCGCCCGGCCGCCCGCTGGCTCCCAGAAGGCGGCGGCGGCGGCAAGGCCGGTCCTTCCCCTCCCTGCCTGCCTCCCTGCCTGCCTGCCTGCCGCCGCCGCCACGCAAGCTCGGTAGGTCGCAGAGCGTCTCCTGTCCACGCGCAGGAGACGCTCTTGCACTTTCGGGGGGATTTAAACATCCCCCCGAAATTTTTTTTAACTTTTTTATTTTTGTGCACATGTGGGCACTGCCCCACATGTGCACAAACCTCCCCCTGCCCCCCAAGTGCCCCCAAAGTGCAGATATAGCGATCCGCACGGAGGGGGCAACTTGGCTATTAGATATAGTGATATTCACAATGCCATACGATACATTTTTTTTGCTTATATTGCAGGGGAAAAAGGTGCTTCCAGTAGTCGCTAAAGGTCTATCTTTACGACCTCCATCTGAACCTTAATTTGAGCTCTGGCTTTTTTTTTAAGCAAGAGCTCAGGCTTAGAACAAGTGGAGCCATAATGATATTTAGGAACATGGCAAACTAAAGCAGGAGTCTAGTGGTACCTTGAAGACAAACAAAATTCATTCCAGCAAAAGGTTTCGTGAGTACCAAACTCACTTCGTCAAAGGCATGGATTTTATCCTTGATGTATTTGAGAAAGTAAGCTCCCACTCACAACAGCTTATGATGTAACCATTTTTAAAATATATGTATCTGCTACAGCTGGACACTCCTAAGCTTTTGACAAAGTGAGCTCTCTGACTCACAAAAGCTGACGCTAGAAGGAATGCAGTTAAGTCTTTAAGGATTCCTGTTTTATTTTGCAGCTGCAGAATAAGGCCCAAATTAGATCTATGACTATCATGGGGACTCACAGTTGGATGGCAGCTGTAAATTCCCCGTGGGCTCCGTAGGGGCCCAATTTGTATTGGTACCACCACATGAGAGGACAGGAAGGGCTTCAGCCTTCCCCTCCGGCCATTTTCCTGAACTGAAATGTCCTGAGGGGGGTGGTATTCACCTTACAAGGGGGCTACATGTGCAATATTCAGTCTGGCTCTAAGGCCCTGTGATGGTCACGTTAAAATGTCACATCTAGTTCAGATCTAACACAGCTTCCTGCCTAGAATTGTCTTTTAAGGATATGGGAAAGCCAAGCCCACGGCAAGTGCTCTTGACTTCACGCCTTCCAAGGCTGAGAGCTCCAGCTCTGCAGATGGGCTCCAAAGCGCTCTTTCCCCACTAAGAGCCCCGCAGGGCTTTTGCCCACCGCACTCACCTCCACTGGCTCCCCCTCTGGAGGATCCTGGGTTGTAGAGCCTGGGGGTGGGGGTGTGGCGGATGCGAATGATGAAAGTTGCCTGGTGCCCATCGGTAGAAAACTGCACTGGAAAACAGAGGAAGAGGAAGAACGCCAGTCTAGGGCTGCATTTGTTTGAACAGTGATTGATCCCGGTGAGCAATTCACACATTATGGAGCACACCGCTTGGGTCTGGGGTCATCACCCTGTATCCCACGCAACAGGCACACCTAAGTTACAGGTTCTCCTCCGTTTCCGTGCTTGCAATGCCCAATTCAGATCAGGACCACCATGCCCAGGGAGTTGGAATTTCAGTCTCTCCCACCCTTGTAGTCGTTTCCCAACCTAATTCAGTCCTATTAGGGTGCTATTATGGGAAAGCCACTTATTCCATGAGATACATGTGGGTTTTCCCAACAGGTGCCCCAGGAAGCCTGAGCCCCCTTCTCCATGTGCACCATGATCCTAATCTGATTCAGGCTCTGCATATGGGGAATACGAGAATATACCTCCCCACAGTGGTTCCTGTCTGTTTGCCCCTTGTTTCAGGTTCTTTGTTATACTTCCCCGCAGTGGATCTCGGCTTTAATTGAGCCACCATCTGATCCTGTAAATATTGGCCCATTCTACATCTAGCATTCGGTCCGTCGTCCTACCAAACCCACACTGGAACAGAAAAAGATGTGGCTCAAAACCACATTAAAATACCCCGGGCCAACGCTGTACGGACTGCAGAGTCACCCCTGAATGGCCATAAAACTTTGGCCATAAATCTATGCAGACATCACCAAAAGAACAAACGAAGTGAAAGCAGCATGCAGTCTGGACACTGCCATAAAATCCGACAATCGATCAACGTGAAAGTGGCATGCAATGCAGAGGGGAGTTTCTGTTCCAACGTGAGTGTGGTAAAACAGCGGAGTGAATGCTAGATGCAGAATGGGCCACTGACTCAGAAGTAACTCACACATGGAGTTCAATGGGACTTGTTCCGAAGTAACTGTGCAAAGGAATGCACACTCTATACTAATGGGTGGCAGATGCCACACGGCTTCTGGGTTTAATATTTTTTTCTGCGAGGGTTGAATTCTTTCGCCACCAACAGATTGCTCAGCCTGAATTCCAGCAAAGTCAGCAATTAGTCTGCTTAGAAGAAGCCACCCACACAGATCCTCCATCAGGAGGTTTCCCCCCCAAAAAACTCTCAGCTTGGAAGAACTCACGCGCCCTCTGCTGTGCCCTCTGACAATTCCTTTTTCCTTTGAATGGCCTGGCTGATGTGTCCCTTCCCCCCCCCCCATACACCCATCTTTTTAGAACACAGTTAGAGTCCGGTGGCACCTTTAAGAGCAACAAAGTTTTATTGCTTGTCTTAAAGGTGCCACTGGACTTTAAATTTTGTTCTACCGCTTCAGACCAGCAGGGCTGCCCACCTGGACCCAATCCGTTGCAATGCCATCATGCAGAACTGAGCATTGCAGCATTAAATAAAGTTAAAAGTAAAATGAATTCGAGTAGGGGCCCCCCCCCCACTTAACTCCAGCTCCCAAATACCTAGTTAAAGCTGGTGGTTTTGGACTGTACAAAGTGATTAGCGTACATTCTTCTTCATCCTTACAGCACACCGGTAAGAGAGGCAAATATTATCACTGTCTGGTGGCAAAGAGGGGCTCAGGGCAAGGCTGAAGTTGCAAGAATGGTGACTTCCCTAGTGCCACCAAAGTGGCCAAGGCAAAACCTGAGCTTGGGACTTGCCTACATACAACTTTTAGCCACCAGGTGACAGTAGCTCTATAATACTTTATGCTATGCTGTACTATACCACAAACGCTTTGCAGGGAGTGTCCTGAAAAACAAGAGCTCTAAGGGTTCGCTTATATTCTCAGAGTGGTTCCTGAATGTTTCAGCCTTATTGTAATTCCCTATTTTTCCTACACTGGTTCCTGATTGTTCGTGCCTTGTTATAATTCTCGGTGGTGGTTCCTGATTGTTTGCCCCTGTTCCGTGTGCCTTGATGTACCTCCCCACAGTGGTTCCTAATTGTTTGTCCCTTGTTTCTAGTGCTTTGTTATAAGTCCCCACAGTGCTTCCCGATTTTTTGTCCCTTGTTTCTAGTGCTTTGTTATAACTCCTTGATGCTCTATGCAGTGAGGACTTCTCCTTTGCAATGTCTAGTTTTTCGCACTGCAGAACCAATGCCATATATCTGCCACCCTAATAA